>NC_069503.1:1102934289-1102954289 GCF_027579735.1 Bombina bombina | reverse complement strand
CCTTAAGAAAATGTTTATTCAACAAGGTTTTATTTTACAGCCCCTTGCATGCATTGCGTCTGTCACGGCCGCGGCGGCATTCTGGTTTGAGGCCCTGGAAAAGGCCATCCATACAGCTCCATTGACTGAAATTATTGACAAGCTTAGAACACTTAAGCTAGCTAACTCATTTGTTTCTGATGCCATTGTTCATTTGACTAAACTAACGGCTAATTCCGGATTCGCCATCCAGGCGCGTAGGGCGCTATGACTTAAATCCTGGTCAGCTGACGTGACTTCGAAGTCTAAATTACTCAACATTCCTTTCAAGGGGCAGACCTTATTCGGGCCTGGTTTGAAGGAAATTATTGCTGACATTACTGGAGGTAAGGACCCTTCCTCAGGACAGGGCCAAAGCAAAGGCCAAACAGTCTAATTTTCGTGCCTTTCGAAATTTCAAGGCAGGTGCAGCATCAACTTCCTCCGCTTCAAAACAAGAGGGAACTTTTGCTCAATCTAAGCAGGCCTGGAAACCTAACCAGTCCTGGAACAAAGGCAAGCAGGCCAGAAAGCCTGCTGCTGCCTCTAAGACAGCATGAAGGAACGGCCCCCTATCCGGTGATGGATCTAGTAGGGGACAGACTTTCTCTCTTCGCCCAGGCGTGGGCAAGAAATGTTCAAGATCCCTGGGCGTTGGAGATCATATCTCAGGGATATCTTCTGGACTTCAAAGCTTCCCCTCCACAAGGGAGATTTCATCTTTCAAGGCTATCTGCAAATCAGATAAAGAAAGAGGCATTCCTACGCTGTGTGCAAGACCTCCTAGTTATGGGAGTGATCCATCCAGTTCCGCGGACGGAACAAGGACAGGGTTTTTATTCGAATCTGTTTGTGGTTCCCAAAAAAGAGGGAACCTTCAGACCAATTTTGGATCTAAAGATCTTAAACAAATTCCTCAGAGTTCCATCTTTCAAAATGGAAACTATTCGGACCATCCTACCCATGATCCAAGAAGGTCAGTACATGACCACAGTGGACTTAAAGGATGCCTACCTTCACATACCGATTCACAAGGATCATCATCGGTTTCTAAGGTTTGCCTTTCTAGACAGGCATTACCAATTTGTAGCTCTTCCCTTCGGGTTGGCTATAGCCCCGAGAATCTTTACAAAGGTTCTGGGCTCACTTCTGGCGGTTCTAAGACTGCGAGGCATAGCGGTGGCTCCGTATCTAGACGACATCCTGATACAGGCGTCAAGCTTTCAAGTTGCCAAGTCTCATACAGAGATAGTTCTGGCATTTCTGAGGTCGCACGGGTGGAAAGTGAACGAGGAAAAGAGTTCTCTATCCCCACTCACAAGAGTCTCCTTCTTAGGGACTCTTATAGATTCTGTAGAAATGAAAATTTACCTGACGGAGTCCAGGTTATCAAAACTTCTAAATGCTTGCCGTGTTCTTCACTCCATTCCGCGCCCTTCGGTAGCTCAGTGTATGGAGGTAATCGGCTTAATGGTAGCGGCAATGGACATAGTGCCATTTGCGCGCCTTCATCTCAGACCGCTGCAATTATGCATGCTGAGTCAGTGGAATGGGGATTACACAGATTTGTCCCCTCTGCTAAATCTGGATCAAGAGACCAGAGATTCTCTTCTCTGGTGGTTGTCTCGGGTACACCTGTCCAAGGGTATGACCTTTCGCAGGCCAGATTGGACAATTGTAACAACAGATGCCAGCCTTTTAGGTTGGGGTGCAGTCTGGAATTCCCTGAAGGCACAGGGATCGTGGACTCAGGAGGAGAAACTCCTTCCAATAAATATTCTGGAGTTAAGAGTGATATTCAATGCTCTTCTGGCTTGGCCTCAGTTAGCAACACTGAGGTTCATCAGATTTCAGTCGGACAACATCACGACTGTGGCTTACATCAACCATCAAGGGGGAACCAGGAGTTCCCTAGCGATGTTAGAAGTCTCAAAATGAATTCGCTTGGTAGAGTACCACTCTTGCCACCTGTCAGCAATCCATATCCCAGGCATGGAGAACTGGGAGGCGGATTTTCTAAGTCGTCAGACTTTCCATCCTGGGGAGTGGGAACTCCATCCGGAGGTGTTTGCTCAGTTGATTCATTGTTGGGGCAAACCAGAGTTGGATCTCATGGCGTCTCGCCAGAACGCCAAGCTTCCTTGTTACGGATCCAGGTCCAGGGACCCAGAAGCGACGCTGATAGATGCTCTAGCAGCGCCTTGGTTCTTCAACCTGGCTTATGTGTTTCCACCGTTTCCTCTGCTCCCTCGACTGATTGCCAAAATCAAACAGGAGAGAGCATCAGTGATTCTGATAGCACCTGTGTGGCCACGCAGGACTTGGTATGCAGACCTAGTGGACATGTCATCCTTTCCACCATGGACTCTGCCTCTAAGAGAGGACCTTCTGATACAAGGTCCTTTCAATCATCCAAATCTAATTTCTCTGAGACTGACTGCATGGAGATTGAACGCTTGATTCTATCAAAGCGTGGCTTCTCCGAGTCAGTCATTGATACTTTAATAAAGGCACGAAAGCCTGTTACCAGGAAAATCTACCTCAAGATATGGAGTAAATATCTTTATTGGTGTGAATCCAAGAATTACTCATGGAGTAAGGTTAGGATTCCTAGAATATTGTCTTTTCTCCAAGAGGGCTTGGACAAAGGATTATCAGCTAGTTCCTTAAAGGGACAGATTTCTGCTCTGTCTATTCTTTTGCACAAGCGTCTGGCAGAGGTTCCAGACGTCCAGGCATTTTGCCAGGCTTTGGTTAGAATTAAGCCTGTGTTTAAACCTGTTTCTCCCCTGTGGAGCTTAAACTTGGTTCTTAAGGTTCTTCAAGGAGTTCCGTTTGAACCCCTTCATTCCATTGATATTAAACTTTTATCTTGGAAAGTTCTGTTTTTGATGGCTATTTCCTCGGCTCGGAGAGTCTCTGAGCTATCTGCCTTACAATGTGATTCTCCTTATCTGATTTTTCATGCAGATAAGGTAGTTCTGCGTACCAAACCTGGGTTTTTACCTAAGGTGGTTTCTAACAAGAATATCAATCAAGAGATTGTTGTTCCATCATTGTGCCCTAATCCTTCTTCAAAGAAGGAACGTCTTTTACATAATCTGGACGTAGTCCGTGCCTTGAAGTTTTACTTACAAGCTACTAAAGAATTTCGTCAAACATCTTCCCTGTTTGTCGTTTACTCTGGACAGAGGAGAGGTCAAAAAGTTCGGCAACCTCTCTTTCCTTTTGGCTTCGGAGCGTAATACGCCTAGCCTATGAGACTGCTGGACAGCAGCCCCCTGAAAGGATTACAGCTCATTCTACTAGAGCTGTGGCTTCCACCTGGGCCTTCAAAAATGAGGCCTCTGTTGAACAGATTTGCAAGGCTGCGACTTGGTCTTCGCTTCACACTTTTTAAAAATTTTACAAATTTGATACTTTTGCTTCTTCGGAGGCTGTGTTTGGGAGAAAGGTTCTTCAGGCAGTGGTTCCTTCCGCTTAATCCTGCCTTGTCCCTCCCATCATCCGTGTACTTTAGCTTTGGTATTGGTATCCCACAAGTAATGGATGATCCGTGGACTGGATACACTTAACAAGAGAAAACATAATTTATGCTTACCTGATAAATTTATTTCTCTTGTAGTGTATCCAGTCCACGGCCCGCCCTGTCCTTTTAAGGCAGGTCTAAATTTTAATTAAACTACAGTCACCACTGCACCCTATGGTTTCTCCTTTCTCTGTTTGTTTTCGGTCGAATGACTGGATATGACAGTTAGGGGAGGAGCTATATAGCAGCTCTGCTGTGGGTGATCCTCTTGCAACTTCCTGTTGGGAAGGAGAATATCCCACAAGTAATGGATGATCCGTGGACTGGATACACTACAAGAGAAATAAATGTATTAGGTAAGCATAAATTATGTTTTTATTACTGAATCTATATAAAAGCAGCAATTGTATACACTTTGAAATACGTTCATGCATTTTTTACATTATCGTATTTATGTAAACGTTTCAAGAATCCCCAGCAATATTCTTCTATTCTGACCATTAGCATTATGTTGCGGTTGCTAGCATTGCCCTGGGTTACTGGATCAGTGTATGTTCCTACTAATATATCAGGTACTGTTTATGTCTTACAATTCACAAGCACAGCTCTAATGCAAGATGGCATATTCAAGACGCAGGCATTTTAAGTGATCCCATCAGAAAGAAACTGATATCTGAAGACATCATGTCTTAACCCTGCGCCCATCAGGCAACGAGAAACTCAAGTCTGCATCAATTATTCATTCTATTACTAGAATTTAAATAAGCAAATGCGAGAGATCTGAAAATGTTATTTTTTTTAAAAAAAAATTAAAAACATGTGTATCAGCATTCCTGAAAAACACATCTGCTGCTATGAATAATCCTTATGTAACCCTTTAAAGGGACAAATAATCTGAGAATGTAGTGCTATATCTTGCCTTTGTGTGCGTATATATATATATATATATATATATACTGTATCTGCATATGTGTATGTATATATACTGTATGTGTATATGTGTGTATGTATGTATATATATATATATATATATATATATACTGTATCTACATATGTGTATGTATATATTCTGTATGTGTATATGTGTATGTATATATATATATACTGTATGTGTATATGTATACTGTATGTGTATGTATATATAGTGTATGTATATACTGTATGTGTGTATGCATTTATACTGTGTGTATATGTACATATGTGTATGTATATATACTGTAAGTGTATATGTATATACTGTATGTGTATGTATATATACTGTAAGTGTATATATATATATATATATATATACTGTATGTGTATATATATACTGTATGTGTATGTATATATAGTGTATGTATATACTGTATGTGTATGTATATATACTGTAAGTGTATATATATATATATATACTGTATGTGTATGTATATATAGTGTATGTATATACTGTATGTGTATGTATATATACTGTAAGTGTATATATATATATATATATATATACTGTATGTGTATATATATATAGTATATGTATATACTGTATGTGTATGTATATATACTGTAAGTGTATATATATATATATATATATATATATATATATATATATACTGTATGTGTGTATATATATAGTGTATGTATATACTGTATGTGTATGTATATATAGTGTATGTATATACTGTATGTGTATATATATATAGTGTATGTATATACTGTATGTGTATGTATATATAGTGTATGTATATACTGTATGTGTATGTATATATAGTGTATGTATATACTGTATGTGTATATGTATACTGTATGTGTATGTATATATAGTGTATGTATATGTACATATGTGTATGTATATATACTGTAAGTGTATATGTATATATGTGTATGTATTGTTACTGTATGTATACAGTGTTCTTACCAGGTTCTTTTTAGAGGGAGCACCACCTGGCTTATTTTACTGACCACCCAGATAAAGTAAAGAGATATTGGTTTAATTCAGGTCTTAAAACAGCTCTAAATTTTACAGTATTTTATTGGATTTCGCAACACTTAAACAACCTGTATTACAAGCCCAATGAGGGCTAATATTGCTCCCTGCATTATTTACTAAAAGTAAAGCAAACACTCAAAAAGTTTCAGTAGCGTTAAGATGCTTTGGTAAAAATGTTTAACGATCCGCTTGTAATACCAGACTGTGGGTTATTTTTAGCACAAGACCAAATGCAAGATAAAGCGCCCTTTGTTATGAATTGTGCTCTAGCCCTGTGCGTTTATCCCTCAAGCAGAACACATCCAGAGAACCTATCAGGAGCTGCAACCCCATGTAGACACCATCATCACCCATATCTTGTTCAGAAACTGCATTGCTTGTGAACAGAACTTTGCCTATGTGTTTAACCCAGGGGTTAATCACATTATATACTACAAAGAATGCATGCTCTTACAGATCATAGCATGTCATTTTGCATGATAATGGTACTATGATAAGATGAGATACATGTTCTTCTCTTAAAGGGACACTAAACCCAAATTTGTTCTTTAATGATTCAGATAGAACATGCAATTTTAAGCAACTTTCTAATTTACTCCTACTATCAATTTCTCTTCGTTCTCTTGCTATCTTTATTTAAAAAGCAGGAATTTAAAGCTGAGGTTCAGCCCCCTGGATAGCACTTGCTTATTGGTGGCTACATTTAGCAAACCAATAAGCAAGCATAACCCAGGTTCTTTACCAAAAATGGACCAAATCTTAAAGGGACAGTATACACCAATGTTCATATAACTGCATGTAATAGACACTACTATAAAGAATAAGATGCACAGATACTCTCTGAGGAAGCGCATGAGGGCATGCGCGAAACATGTTAGATAGTTGAGCTGCTGTTACTGCTATCTACTACCTATTTGAATAAACCCTGACAAAGCACTGGCATCTAACCCGGACTGGTTGTTCTTTTTTTGCTTTTGTTTATAAAATTGTTTAAAAACTTACTTAGAAGCTCTCAGTTTAGCTCTGTTAGGAGCCTGAAAATCAGAGCAATGTTATTTAAAAATAAGCAAAACTATACATTTAAAAAAACAACAACTATGGGCTATATAAATAGATCATCTACAAAACATTTATGCAAAGAAAAAAATTAGTGTATAATGTCCCTTTAAGAGCTTTACACTCCTGCTTTTTAAATAAAGATAGCAAGAGAACAAAGAAAAATGGATAATAGGAGTAAATTAGAAAGTTGCTTAAAATTGCATGCTGTATCTGAACCATTAAAGAAAAAAAATGGATTTAGTGTCCCTCTAAAGTGGGGGGGAAAAAACTAAATAAAAAAAAAAAAGTTTATGATTTAAAAAAGTTAAACTAATAGGAACCCATCCCTAGAGACATATAGATTACTGACATTCATTTTTGTTTGGCGCTGCGGAATCTGTTGGCGCTTTATAAATAAAGAATAATAAATAAAAATAAATAAACATTATTATTTTTATTTATTTTTTAACTGAAAAACTTTTTAAATGCCCCTTTTCAGATATTGTAGAGAAGCAAAAAAATCAGTGTAATGTGACTTTAACGCTCTGATGTTTATCTCTGTGCAACCGCAGAGACACCGTTAAAGAAACCACAGTCGTTTTGCTTTTTATAGCGTAAGAGAAATGCTCAATAATTCACAAGGTGCTGCTGTGTTTGCCTAATGATTTCAATTGATTTAGCTATTTCTAGCTTGATAAAACCTCAATTAATATACATTTCTTCCTTGAAAGGATAACACTAATGGTTGCAAAGTGTCAAGTGACAGAAAAAGGATATAGTTATGTGATATAAACCTACCCACAGAATATTTCATTACTGTCTAGGGTTATACACTATTTACTATATCTACATATACTATTTATGTGATTTTCCTATATGTTTGCTCCCTGTATATATAATTATGGAATTCTATTGCCCCCTGGTACAGTTTTCTGTATCCCTCACTGTGCACATTAGTTTGTAAGCTATGAATGTACTGTCTATATATATATATATATATATATATATATATATATATATTAAGATTTTATTGAGATTCAAAGATCAAACAAAATCACACGTAACAATGAATAAATTATGGTAAGAGGTGGGGACACGCAGGTCCCCTGTTCCAATAGACACAAAAGAGGGGTATGTGGACCCGCAGGTCCAAAGTTGGTCATTATAAAGAATCATCAGTCTGTACATAATCCTTCCATCATATCAGAAGGGAGATTTTTAACAAAATAATTAAATCTGAGAGAATTGATACATTACGCTCGTGTTATAATTATGATGGGGAAGCAGGGGAGGGGAGAAAGGAGGAAATGAGGGAGGGGAGGTTTTGGAACCTCATTTAGTCCATATGTCAAGATTCAGGAGGGGGTTCATTGAAGGTGATTAGTTGATTACCCACATTGGGTACTAAAACAAGGGGGGCCCTGGGTTAGAGTCTTGTGTTACAATGGTTGGGTGCCAGAGGGAGTTGTAATGGTCTTTCCAGTCAGTCCAAGTAGATTTGAATAAGTAAGATTTGTTGACCGAGCGAAAAATGTCTTTTTCCATGGTATACAGGTATGCCATTGTGTTTAAGACTTCAGACCATTTTGGAGGAAATTCCTTTTTCCAGGACCTGGCAATGTTAGTTTTGATGGAAGAAAAAAGGAAATATGCATAGCAGGCTATGATGCTTAGGGAGGGTGTGTAAGCCCACATGCAAAAGAACTATACTGGGTATTCTGGATACATGAATCTTCATTTTGGAGAGGACTAGGAAGCACGAATTCCAAATGTGTTTAATTTTTGGGCACTCCCACCATATATGGAGCAAGTCTCCTGGAAGGCCACATTGACGCCAGCAGAGGGGGGATGATCCTGGGAACATACTGTATAGTCTTGTGGGGACATAATACCAATGTGAAATGACTTTATAATATGTCTCGAACATTGTTATCCAGTGTAGTGTTTTCTTAGTTAGTTTAAGTGTTTGTTGCCACGTGTTGGGTGCGATAGTGGTATGTAAAAGGGTATCCCATCTATGCAAGTGAGGTGCTAGTTCAGGAGGTGTTGTACCTTCTAGTAAGTTATAGTGTGTTGATAGTGGTTTAGACAGTCTGCGACCCCTTTGCCAGATGGACTCCCAAGGGGTAAGGGGGCGAGAGGATTTGGAGACAAATCCCCAGCTTGTGAGAGAGCTTTTGATCCTTGTGAGTTCAAAGTGGAGAAAAGGGGCAATATTAGTAGGGTTTTCTAATTGGTCAAGGGTAATGAAATGATCCTGGGAGGTGGTTGATCAGAAGTCAGATGCTTTCTTAATGCCTAGACGCCCTCATGTGTTAGGGTGAGTTTCTGTAAAACCTGTCAGTAGGCCGGGTGTGGAGGTGATGGGCAATGGGTGCGGTGCTATTAGGTGGCGGTGGCGGATCTTATCCCAAGCAGAGAGGCATTCAATAATTATGGGGTTTGTAATTCCGAGAGTTTTTCGACAATGGGCTGGAGTCCATATCAGATCTCTAAGATGAATCTTGAAGGGGAGTGAGGCCTGTTCAATGTCTCTCCATTTATCAGAAGATTGTATTACCCACCATTGGGATATACAGTATGCATGAGCATTGCTCCTTCTTGATATTTTACAATAGATGGGGAGGCTAAGCTTCCTAGATGTATGAGGTATTGTAGGATTCTATGGAATATTTTAGGGGGTTTGCCCTGCCAAATGAACTTTGAGAATTCACTGGAATTGCAGTAGAAGGTGCATGGGTACCCTAAGTGGGAGGCATCGAAAAAGGTATGTAAGTTTTGGAAGAAAAGACATTTTGAGGGATGTAATTCGACCCATCCAAGAGATGGATTTGTGGTTCCACTTTTGCTTCAAAGTTCTCAATTCTGCTAATAGGGGAAGATAATTGTCTTTGATCATCTGTGGTATACTGTTAGTTTAACCCCAAGATGTGTAACATGTTCAGTCGTCAGCAAAAAAATTTTTAAATTATGGATATAGTCTTGGGAGTATCCCCACCAATATATCTCAGTTTTTACTGGGTTAAGCTTGTAAAAGGACAGGTTACCAAATGTCTTAAGAATTTTCATTAGTTTAGGAATAGTACGTGCTGGATCAGCTGAGAATATAGTAATATCGTTGGCGAATAGAGCAACTTTGTGTGTTTTACCAAATAGTGTGATTCCCTCTAATCCCTTCTCTGAACGTATCTGCTCAGCCACGGGTTCAACTGCCAAGGCAAACAGGAGGGGGGGATAAGGGGCAGCCCTGTCTGGTACCATTTGAAATCGAGAATGATAATGATTGTAAACCCAATCCCTTCACTTTTGCTGTTGGTGTGGAATATAGGGCTTGGATAGCAAGACGAATTACAGTAGGGAACTTAAAAGCCTCTAAAGTTTTCCAGAGATAGGCCTATCGGACTCAATCAAAAGCCTTCTCAGCATCTAAGGAGATAACTGAAAAGGGCTTGTTCATTCTTGTGGATTCACAAATTACATTAATTAGATGCCTAGTGTTTTCCGGACCTTCTCTATTATGGATAAATCCCACCTGATCTGGGTTACTTAAACTAGGCAGCAGCTTACAGGTACGATTCGCCAGGAGTTTAGAATAGATTTTAACATCAACAATAATTAGTGAAAAAGGCCTATAGTTGGAGCACATGGTGGGGTCTTTATTTGGCTTGGGGATCATGACAATAGTAGCCTCCAAAAACTTTTTTTTTTTAAACTGCCTTCTTCCTTTGCTAGATCTAAGAAGCAGGGGCGACAGTTCCTGTATGTACGTCTTGTTAAAGTGGACAGGGAATCCATCTGGCCCAGGGGCCTTAAGGGGCTTTAGGTTTTTTTATAATTCGTTTAATTTCTAGTAGGGTGAAGGGGGTAGTGAGTGTGTCTTGTTGTTCAACTGTGAGGGTCGGTAAATTTAGTGAATTTAGGAATAGTCGGATGTTGTGAAGTGGGGTTAGTATTTTCCATATTTTCAATGTTATATAACTTTGAGTAGAAGTCTGCAAAGCAGTCCCCTATTTTTGAAGGCAATCTGAAGGTTTTTTTTGTCTTGTTGAATTTGGTGAATGCGTGATGTGTTAGTCTGATGGCGAAGTTTATTGGCCAACATAGTGTCAGCTTTGTTACTCTTATGATAGAAATTTTTTGGAGTTTTGCTAAATTTTGTGATCTACGCAATTCTAATTGGCTAATGTGGGTTCGAATGGCAGTAATTTGCGCAGATGTGTCTTCTGTAATGTTAGAGCGATTGGAGGTCTCTAAAACTCTAAGTTTACTGTGTGCCTAGGCTAGGGTAAGTCCAGCAAGCCATTTCTGGCGGGACTGTTTGTGGATGATATATTCTCTTATGACCGCTTTAATAGTCCCCCAAAGTGTGCCGTCCCTAGTCGTTTTGTTGAATAAGCTCTATGATATCTTTTCTTAATTCTTCCCTAAAAGGGATATCCGACAAGATGTTGCGGGGTAAACTCCAGGCAGTCCTAAGTTTAGGGCTGTCAGTGGATCGTAGGTCGGCTGAGACTTGATCATGATCTGACCAGGGGCAGAGAGAGATACTTGTGCAAGTGACTGAGTCTAACGTTTCAACTAAGCAGAATATATGATCTAGTCTAGAATATGTTTTATGCTAGTGGGAGTAATGAGTGTAATCTCTGTCTTTTGGGTGGAGAGATCTCCAAATAGCAAAGTATCCAAATTGAGACATAGTGGTTCTAAAGTTTGAAGAAAGGAGTTCAGATTGAGGGTTCTTTTTGGTTGGAGTCACTGTTTTACAGTCAGCTTCACTATCCCATATCATGTTGAAGTCTCCTGCCAAGATAACTCTACCTTGTTTGTATTGTTCCACTAATTGTACGACTTTCCTGAGGTATGTGAGCTGGTGTGTGTTGGGTAGATAGATTGATACCAACGTATGTAATACATGATCTAGTTTGCACACTGAGAGTGTGTATCTGGCTTGAGGATCTCTAATCACCTAGATTTGTTCAAATGCCAGTCTCCTATGTATTAAGATGGCTGTCCCTCTCGCCTTTTTTGTGAATGGAGAGTATTCAATGGTTGTGTAGGTATGGGAGTGGAATCTATGGGGAGTATCTGACTGCCAGGGGGTTTCCTGAAGAAATACCATATCTGGGTTATAAAATTAGAGAGAGAGAGAGCTAAGAGACTACTTTTGAAGGGGGAATTGAGGCCCCTAGTGTTGTGGGTCAAGATCTGAGGCAATCCATTTATAGTTATGCTGACTCAGAAATGGGAGGGGTTATGGTATTGTAGATGTAAACGTCTTTTATTGGGTACGTGGATAGTCAGGGTTGGGGGGATGGGGGAAGTAGGATAGAAGAGACCAGTCTAGGTCTTAGATCAAAGTCTAAGACATAGACTGGTCTAGGCGGGGGCTACCTTATATGGGAGGGGAGTGTAACAGAGTAGGTGGGAGCTGGTACCACCCGCCCCGCTCCTAGATACAAACAAATCAATATGAGAAAATAACATTAATCAACTAAACATATATGTCATTCTCTATGTTCAACAAATTCCCTTTTCTATCCAGCTCTTGTCTTTCCCAGTTCAAAATTTCAAATCCTAAGCTACTAGCCAGGTCAAAAGGTTACTTGCCACTGATGCCACTCATCACATGCACACACCCACTACCCCTCCCCCTTTTTGCATATGATTAGCCTTTATGAAACACGTTATTGTGCAGTAATGCTGCAGGGACATGAAACAAAACTGCTTTTTATTTTGAACAACTAACCATGGGTGGTCTTTAGTTTGATAAAGGGGACAATCGTTTGAAATAGCTGATTTTGCCTGTGGAAACTGCCACCTGTACTGATCTTGTCAATATTGCAGTATTTGCTATAGAAAAACTATGTAATCAAGATGTAGTTTCAGTGGGGGTAGAAGAAAAAGTGTTGCATTAGTTACTTTGAATACAAAAACGTATTAGTTGCTTGCTTGAGTAGATTACCCCTTTAAGAGAGTTAAGTGCTAAAAAGTAACTATTCTATGTGTATAGAGCATTTCTTATTTCTCCTCAGTATTTCTTTAAATTATTTTTTTAAGTGAATCCCCCTACTTTACAACCTGACTAGAATATGTTGGAAGTTTTCGAATAACATTTTTATAACAAAATATTGTAAACTGTTAAAGGATAACATCAGTAATAAAACGGGGGGGACAATATAATTTTGCTTTAGCAGCACATATACTGTAATACAGTATTTTTATAGAGCTGCTGTAAGGATTTCTAACAAGAATCACTTTAGTATTCTTTGTTGATTGATTCATGGTATTTTGGTATCTACCTATCATGCCTTAAAGGGACAGTAAAGTTAAAATTAAACTTTCATGATTCAGATAGAGCATGGAATTTTAAGAAACTTTCTAATTTACTCCTATTATCAATTTTTTCTTTGTTCTCTTGCTATCTTTATTTGAATGTCAGCATAGGAACCGGCCCATTTTTGGTTCGGCACCTGGGTAGCACTTGCTGATTGGTGGCTACATTTAGACACCAATCAGATAATGCTACCCAGGTGCTGAAGCAAAAATTGGCTGTCTCATATGCTTACATTCTTTATTTGTCAAATAAAGATAGCAAGAGAACAAAGATAAATAGATAATTGGCGTAAATTAGAAAGTGGCTTAAAATTGCATGCTCTATCTGAATCATGAAAATTTAATTTTGACTAGACTATTCCTTTAAATCCAGGGTCTGGTATATTCACATATCATCTTTAATTTGTAAAGGAATCTCTTCTTTATGTATTTGCAAATCTCTTGCTAATAGTTTAATATCTGTTCATTTTGTAACTCCTTGATTTTGAACATTAAAGGGGCAATAAACTTTTTGTTTTTACGTTATTGGGCATTATGTGCACAGTTAAAGAGGGTATTATAAGACTCAACTTTTATGCTGGCAATTTTAAATAGTTTTGTTTCCCCAAAAACTTCCCGGTACTCCCTTCATAGCCTGCTGATCAGCCGCAGCATTTTATATATATATATACACTGCATTATGGGGTTGTTTGCAAATCACAACCCAGTTGATGTTACTCTTCACTTTGCTGTATCTCGCTCCTGAACTGCATAAAGCCATGGCTCCTGCGCTGGATAAAGCCATGGCTCCTGCGCTGGATAAAGCCATCGCTCCTGCGCTGGATAAAGCCATGGCTCCTGCGCTCGATAAAGCCATGGCTCCTGCGCTGGATAAAGCCATGGCTCCTGCGCTGAATAAAGCCATGGCTCCTGCGCTGGATAAAGCCATGACTCCTGCGCTGGATAAAGCCATGGCTCCTGCGCTGAATAAAGCCATGGCTCCTGCGCTGGATAAAGCCATGGCTCCTGCGCTGGATAAAGCCATGGCTCCTGCGCTGAATAAAGCCATGGCTCCTGCGCTGAATAAAGCCATGGCTCCTGCGCTGGATAAAGCCATGGCTCCTGCGCTGGATAAAGCCATGGCTCCTGTGCTGGATAAAGCCATGGCTCCTGCGCTGGATAAAGACATGGCTCCTGCTCTGAATAAAGACATGGCTCCTGCGCTGGATAAAGCCATGGCTCCTACTCTGAATAAAGCCATGGCTCTTGCGCTGGATAAAGCCATGGCTCCTGCGCTGGATAAAGCCATGGCTCCTGCGCTGAATAAAGCCATGGCTCCTGCGCTGAATAAAGCCATGACTACTGCGCTGGATAAAGCCATGGCTCCTGCGCTGAATAAAGCCATGGCTCCTACTCTGAATAAAGCCATGGCTCCTACTCTGAATAAAGCCATGGCTCTTGCGCTGAATAAATCCATGGCTCTTGCGCTGAATAAAGCCATGGCTCCTGCTCTGAATAAAGCCATGGCTCCTGCGCTGAATAAAGCCATGGCTCCTGCGCTGGATAAAGCCATGGCTCCTGCGCTGGATAACGCCATAATTCCTGCTCCGGATAAAGCCATAATTCCTGCTCCAGATAATGCCATTGCTCCTGCTCCAGGTAAAGCCATTGCTCCTGATCCGGATAAAGCCTTTTTGCTCCTGCTCCGGATAAAGCCGGTGCTCCTGTTCTGGATAAAGCCGTTGCTCCTGCTCTGTATAAAGCATTTTTGCTCCTGTTCTAGATAAAGCCGGTGCTCCTGTTCTGGATAAAGCCTTTTGCTCCTGCTCTGTATAAAGCCGTTGCTCCTGCTCTGTACAAAGCCTTTTGCTCCTGCTCTGGATAAAGACGGTGCTTCTGTTCTGTATAAAGCCGGTGCTCCTGTTCTGGAAAAAGCCTTTTGCTCCTGCTCCGGATAAAGCCGGTGCTCCTGTTCTGGATAAAGCCTTTTGCTCCTGCTCTGAATAAAGCCATGGCTCCTGCGCTGGATAAAGCCATGACTCCTGCGCTGGATAAAGCCATGGCTCCTGCGCTGAATAAAGCCATGGCTCCTGCGCTGGATAAAGCCATGGCTCCTGCGCTGGATAAAGCCATGGCTCCTGCGCTGAATAAAGCCATGGCTCCTGCGCTGAATAAAGCTATGGCTCCTGCGCTGGATAAAGCCATGGCTCCTGCGCTGGATAAAGCCATGGCTCCTGCTCTGAATAAAGACATGGCTCCTGCGCTGGATAAAGCCATGGCTCCTGCGCTGGATAAAGCCATGGCTCCTGCGCTGGATAAAGCCATGGCTCCTGCGCTGAATAAAGCCATGGCTCCTACTCTGAATAAAGCCATGGCTCCTGCGCTGAATAAAGCCATGGCTCCTGCGCTGAATAAAGCCATGGCTCCTGCGCTGAATAAAGCCATGACTACTGCGCTGGATAAAGCCATGGCTCCTGCGCTGAATAAAGCCATGGCTCCTACTCTGAATAAAGCCATGGCTCCTACTCTGAATAAAGCCATGGCTCTTGCGCTGAATAAATCCATGGCTCTTGCGCTGAATAAAGCCATGGCTCCTGCTCTGAATAAAGCCATGGCTCCTGCGCTGAATAAAGCCATGGCTCCTGCGCTGAATAAAGCCATGGCTCCTGCGCTGGATAAAGCCATGGCTCCTGCGCTGAATAAAGCCATGGCTCCTGCGCTGAATAAAGCCATGGCTCCTACTCTGAATAAAGCCATGGCTCTTGCGCTGAATAAATCCATGGCTCTTGCGCTGAATAAAGCCATGGCTCCTGCTCTGAATAAAGCCATGGCTCCTGCGCTGAATAAAGCCATGGCTCCTGCGCTGGATAAAGCCATGGCTCCTGCGCTGAATAAAGCCATGGCTCCTGCGCTGAATAAAGCCATGGCTCCTGCGCTGGATAAAGCCATGGCTCCTGCGCTGGATAAAGCCATGGCTCCTGCTCTGAATAAAGACATGGCTCCTGCTCTGAATAAAGACATGGCTCCTGCGCTGGATAAAGCCATGGCTCCTGCGCTGGATAAAGCCATGGCTCCTGCGCTGAATAAAGCCATGGCTCCTACTCTGAATAAAGCCATGGCTCTTGCGCTGGATAAAGCCATGGCTCCTGCGCTGAATAAAGCCATGGCTCCTGCGCTGAATAAAGCCATGACTACTGCGCTGGATAAAGCCATGGCTCCTGCGCTGAATAAAGCCATGGCTCCTACTCTGAATAAAGCCATGGCTCCTACTCTGAATAAAGCCATGGCTCTTGCGCTGAATAAATCCATGGCTCTTGCGCTGAATAAAGCCATGGCTCCTGCTCTGAATAAAGCCATGGCTCCTGCGCTGAATAAAGCCATGGCTCCTGCGCTGAATAAAGCCATGGCTCCTGCACTGGATAAAGCCATGGCTCCTGCGTTGGATAAAGCCATAATTCCTGCTCCGGATAAAGCCATAATTCCTGCTCCAGATAATGCCATTGCTCCTGCTCCAGGTAAAGCCATTGCTCCTGATCCAGATAAAGCCTTTTTGCTCCTGCTCCGGATAAAGCCGGTGCTCCTGTTCTGGATAAAGCCGTTGCTCCTGCTCTGTATAAAGCATTTTTGCTCCTGTTCTAGATAAAGCCGGTGCTCCTGTTCTGGATAAAACCTTTTGCTCCTGCTCCGGATAAAGCCGGTGCTCCTGTTCTGGATAAAGCCTTTTGCTCCTGCTCTGTATAAAGCCGTTGCTCCTGCTCTGTACAAAGCCTTTTGCTCCTGCTCTGGATAAAGACGGTGCTTCTGTTCTGTATAAAGCCGGTGCTCCTGTTCTGGAAAAAGCCTTTTGCTCCTGCTCCGGATAAAGCCGGTGCTCCTGTTCTGGATAAAGCCTTTTGCTCCTGCTCTGAATAAAGCCATGGCTCCTGCGCTGGATAAAGCCATGACTCCTGCGCTGGATAAAGCCATGGCTCCTGCGCTGAATAAAGCCATGGCTCCTGCGCTGGATAAAGCCATGGCTCCTGCGCTGGATAAAGCCATGGCTCCTGCGCTGAATAAAGCCATGGCTCCTGCGCTGAATAAAGCTATGGCTCCTGCGCTGGATAAAGCCATGGCTCCTGCGCTGGATAAAGCCATAGCTCCTGCGCTGAATAAAGACATGGCTCCTGCGCTGGATAAAGCCATGGCTCCTGCGCTGGATAAAGCCATGGCTCCTGCGCTGAATAAAGCCATGGCTCCTACTCTGAATAAAGCCATGGCTCTTGCGCTGGATAAAGCCATGGCTCCTGCGCTGAATAAAGCCATGGCTCCTGCGCTGAATAAAGCCATGGCTCCTGCGCTGAATAAAGCCATGAGTACTGCTCTGGATAAAGCCATGGCTCCTGCGCTGAATAAAGCCATGGCTCCTACTCTGAATAAAGCCATGGCTCCTACTCTGAATAAAGCCATGGCTCTTGCGCTGAATAAATCCATGGCTCTTGCGCTGAATAAAGCCATGGCTCCTGCTCTGAATAAAGCCATGGCTCCTGCGCTGAATAAAGCCATGGCTCCTGCGCTGAATAAAGCCATGGCTCCTGCACTGGATAAAGCCATGGCTCCTGCGCTGAATAAAGCCATGGCTCCTGCGCTGAATAAAGCCATGGCTCCTACTCTGAATAAAGCCATGGCTCTTGCGCTGAATAAATCCATGGCTCTTGCGCTGAATAAAGCCATGGCTCCTGCTCTGAATAAAGCCATGGCTCCTGCGCTGAATAAAGCCATGGCTCCTGCGCTGGATAAAGCCATGGCTCCTGCGCTGAATAAAGCCATGGCTCCTGCGCTGAATAAAGCCATGGCTCCTGCGCTGGATAAAGCCATGGCTCCTGCGCTGGATAAAGCCATGGCTCCTGCTCTGAATAAAGACATGGCTCCTGCTCTGAATAAAGACATGGCTCCTGCGCTGGATAAAGCCATGGCTCCTGCGCTGGATAAAGCCATGGCTCCTGCGCTGAATAAAGCCATGGCTCCTACTCTGAATAAAGCCATGGCTCATGCGCTGGATAAAGCCATGGCTCCTGCGCTGAATAAAGCCATGGCTCCTGCGCTGAATAAAGCCATGACTACTGCGCTGGATAAAGCCATGGCTCCTGCGCTGAATAAAGCCATGGCTCCTACTCTGAATAAAGCCATGGCTCCTACTCTGAATAAAGCCATGGCTCTTGCGCTGAATAAATCCATGGCTCTTGCGCTGAATAAAGCCATGGCTCCTGCTCTGAATAAAGCCATGGCTCCTGCGCTGAATAAAGCCATGGCTCCTGCGCTGAATAAAGCCATGGCTCCTGCACTGGATAAAGCCATGGCTCCTGCGCTGGATAAAGCCATAATTCCTGCTCCGGATAAAGCCATAATTCCTGCTCCAGATAATGCCATTGCTCCTGCTCCAGGTAAAGCCATTGCTCCTGATCCAGATAAAGCCTTTTTTCTCCTGCTCCGGATAAAGCCGGTGCTCCTGTTCTGGATAAAGCCGTTGCTCCTGCTCTGTATAAAGCATTTTTGCTCCTGTTCTAGATAAAGCCGGTGCTCCTGTTCTGGATAAAACCTTTTGCTCCTGCTCCGGATAAAGCCGGTGCTCCTGTTCTGGATAAAGCCTTTTGCTCCTGCTCTGTATAAAGCCGTTGCTCCTGCTCTGTACAAAGCCTTTTGCTCCTGCTCTGGATAAAGACGGTGCTTCTGTTCTGTATAAAGCCGGTGCTCCTGTTCTGGAAAAAGCCTTTTGCTCCTGCTCCGGATAAAGCCGGTGCTCCTGTTCTGGATAAAGCCTTTTGCTCCTGCTCTGTATAAAGCCGTTGCTCCTGCTCTGTACAAAGCCTTTTGCTCCTGCTCTGGATAAAGACGGTGCTCCTGCTCTGTATAAAGCCTTTTGCTCCTGCTCCGGATAAAGCTGATACTCCTGTTCTGTATAAAGCCGTTGCTCCTGCTCTGTATAAAGCCGTTGCTCCTGCTCTGGATAAAGCTGTTGCTCCTGTTCTGTATGAAGCCGTTGCTCCTGCTCTGTATAAAGCCGTTGCTCCTGCTCTGTATAAAGCCGTTGCTCCTGCTCTGTATAAAACCGATGCTTCTGTTCTGTATAAAGCCTTTTTCTCCTGTTCTGTTTAAAGCCGTTGCTCCTGCTCTGTATAAAGCCGTTGCTCCTGTTCTGTATAAAGCCGATACTCCTGTTCTGTATAAAGCCAATACTCCTGCTCTGTATAAAGCCGTTGCTCCTGTTCTGTATAAAGCCGTTGCTCCTGCTCTGTATAAAGCCGATACTCCTGTTCTGTATAAAGCCGTTGCTCCTGTTCTGTATAAAGCCGTTGCTCCTGCTCTGTATAAAGCCGTTGCTCCTGCTCTGTATAAAGCCTTTTGCTCCTGTTCTGTATAAAGCCTTTTGCTCCTGCTCTGTATAAAGCCTTTTGCTCCTGTTCTGTATAAAGCCTTTTGCTCCTGTTCTGTATAAAGCCGTTGCTCCTGTTCTGTATAAAGCCTTTTGCTCCTGCTCTGTATAAAGCCTTTTGCTCCTGCTCTGTATAAAGCCTTTTGCTCCTGCTCTGTATAAAGCCTTTTGCTCCTGTTCTGTATAAAGCCTTTTGCTCCTGTTCTGTATAAAGCCTTTTGCTCCTGTTCTGTATAAAGCCATTGCTCCTGTTCTGTATAAAGCCTTTTGCTCCTGCTCTGTATAAAGCATTTTGCTTCTGTTCTGTATAAAGCCTTTTGCTCCTGTTCTGTATAAAGCCTTTTGCTCCTGTTCTGTATAAAGCCGTTGCTCCTGTTCTGTATAAAGCCTTTTGCTCCTGCTCTGGATAAAGCCTTTTGCTCCTGCTCTGTATAAAAGCCTTTGCTCCTGTTCTGTATAAAGCCTTTGCTCCTGTTCTGTATAAAGCCTTTGCTCCTGTTCTGTATAAAGCCTTTGCTCCTGTTCTGTATAAAGCCGTTGCTCCTGTTCTGGATAAAGCCGATGATCCTGTTCTGTATAAAGCCTTTGCTCCTGTTCTGTATAAAGCCTTTTGCTCCTGCTCTGTATAAAGCCTTTTGCTCCTGTTCTGTATAAAGCCGTTGCTCCTGCTCTGTATAAAGCCGTTGCTCCTGTTCTGTATAAAGCCTTTTGCTCCTGCTCTGTATAAAGCCTTT
>NC_069503.1:1102901789-1102924289 GCF_027579735.1 Bombina bombina | reverse complement strand
TGTCAGGTGGGAGGCTGATCTCTACACTAAAGCTAGTAGTAACCCTACAAGCTACCTAATTAACCCCTTCACTGTTGGGCATAATACAAGTGTGGTGCGCAGCTGCATTTAGCGGCTTTCTAATGACCAAAAAGCAATGCCAAAGCCATATATGGCTGCTATTTCTGAACAAAGGGGATCCCAGAGAAGCATTTACAACCATTTGTGCAATAATTGCACAAGTTGTTTGTAAATCATTTCAGTGAGAAACCTAAAATTTGTGAAAAAGTTAGCATTTTTTTTCCATTTGATTGCATTTGGCGGTGAAATATACCAAAATGAGCCTAGATCAATACTTTGGGTTGTCCACTAAAAAAAAAATACACATGTAAAGGGATATTCAGGGATTCCTGACAGATATCAGTGTTCCAATGTAACTATCGCTAATTTTGAATAAAAATTGTTTGGAAATAGCAAAGTGCTACTTGTATTTATGGCCCTATAACTTGCAAAAAAAGCAAAGAACATGTAAACATTGGGTATTTTAACTCAGGACAAAATTTAGAAACTATTTAGCATGGTTATTTTTTGGTGGTTGTAGATGTGTAACAGATTTTGGGGGTCAAAGTTTGAAAAAGTGTGTTTTTTTTTCTTCATTTTTTCCTCATATTTTATAAAAATTATATGATATGATGAAAATAATGGTAACTTTAGAAAGTCCATTTAATGGCGAGAAAAATGGTATATAATATGTGTGGGTACAGTAAATGAATAAGAGGAAAATTACATCTAAACACAAACACAGCAGAAATGTAAAAATAGCCCTGGTCCTTAAAGGGACAGTATACACTCATTTTCATATAACTGCATGTAATAGACACTACTATAAAGAATAAGATGCACAGATACTGATATAAAAATCCAGTATAAAATGGTTTAAAAACGTACTTAGAAGCTTTCAGTTTAGCTCTGTTGAAGAGGTAGTTGGAAAGCCCACTGCAAGTGGCAAATAAGACACCCCCCTCCCCCTTCTTTTGCATATGAAAAGACCCTTTACACAAACAGGAGCAAGCTGGAGAAGGCAGCTGACGGTATTCAAATAAAACTTTGTGGCTTGGTTAGGAGTCTGAAAATCAGAGCAATGTTCTTTAAAAATAAGCAAAATTATACATTTAAAAAAAAAAAAAAAAACTTTATGGGCTTTATAAATAGATCATCTACAAAACATTTATGCAAAGAAAAAATGTGTATAATGGCTATAAGAAAATTAAAAAATGGTCTGGTCACTAAGGGGTTAAATGGACATAAAACAGCACTATTTCCTGTCATGTAGCGCTTCAGACATGTGCACATTATCTATCTAGTTATCTTTTCAACAACGAATAACATGAGAACAAAGCAAATTTCATAATAGAAGTTAATTGGAAACTTTTTTTTTTTAAATTGTATTCTCTATAAGAAAAATGTTGGGTTTCATGTCCCTTTAATTCTGATTTCATATCCGTGAAAGCCTTTATGAATAAACAAATTTTACTAATTGTCGCAGTTGTGTCACCTGAGGATCTGTGACTCCTTTAGAAACATTTAATTCTCATAAAACCCCTCCCATTAAGGATCCCTGGAGCAGAATGCACTAATCTTCAGCTCTTCTCGATCTTCATTTTTACTCTTAGTAAGTCACTGGAAGAGGAGATAATCCAGTCTTATTATCTCTGGAGTCACTTTCATTTATATATTGATTCCTCATCTTACCATAATGAGGCAATTGCACAGTATCCTACAAAATAGAAATGTATCCAAATATCAATTAAATTGCTCATTAGCTTCCAAGTCATTTGTTCCCACCCAGGGGATAAGAACGTTTACTTGTGACAGTAGCCCCCATTGATTTAAGTTTTGTTTTTATTATGCGTTTAAAAAATAAGGCACAATCTTGTTAAAGATTATGAATGCACCAAATCTTGTTTGTGGAATGCTTGACTTGTAAACTATAAAATATGTTTGTAAGTGGAATTTCAGCTGCTGTACGAAATCATGGATTATGTGTGTATAGTGCAGATAGTTTTTATTCCTAGCTTATATGAAAATGCTCTTATGCAGTAATTGCCAACTTCCTAACACATGGTAGCCACAGAATATTTTTTTAGAGATGTTAAACACTTTGAGATGGTAATAAAAAATGATAAATTGTTTTATTAAAAAAACCTCTAAAATACTTTTACTATTTATTTTATCCCCTTTTCATGTAATTCCATTCTGAAATTGTGAAGTTTTTAGTTCCTGTTAGAAATATAAGTGCAGAACACTGTTTATTCCACACAGCTATTGGCTGCACACTCTGGTGACCTATTTATAACTGTCTCTAATTGGCCACAGCAGACAAGGTAATTTAAGTTACAACATGGCAGCTCCTGTTGTGTTATAGACACTAAAACTTTACACTTATTTTTTGAATACTGAAACAGCTAATGAAATATACATCTACATGTTATTCTCAGACTAATATTTTCTTTGAATGCATCATTCTATCTAACATTTATTTAGTGTTTATTGTCCCTTTAAGGACCACATACAAAGGTATGGCTTTTAAACACACAAATAGTAATATATTTTTCAAACGTGCCAATGGCCCAGTGTCAGATCTAGGTTAGGTTGTAGGGTGCCCCCTATCTGCTCTTCTGCCCACCTGAGAGCTAATTTAAGTTGTAGCCAGTACAAAGCACACCTTTTTAACTCTTATTTTTTTTCTGGGGCCACAAAAAAAAACACAAACCATAGTGCAGATGGATACATGTGAAGCCCATCCTTGCTCTAATATGTTATTTTATTATTGCAATGTTGCCTGTATATTACTATGTGTTTAACCCCTGGAAAGAAGATACACACAAAGTTAAAGTCTGTTCCTGAGCAGCAATGCACTTCTGAGAGCTAGCTGCAGACATAAGATGAGTCACTGACAAGAGGCATACTTGTGTAGCTCCCACTAGTGCTTTGCTGCACCTGAGCCTACCTCGTTATGCTCTTACATCGAAGGGTACCACGTGAAAGAAGTACATGTGGTATTAAAAGTAAATTTAAATCTGTCTAATCTATTTGGTGTGTCTAAAACATGAAAGTTCAGTTTTTAGGTTCTTGTGCTGGCTTTCTATTACACACGCTTACACTTAAGGGATTTGTTCCGTAACTGCAAAACTATATACATATATTTATTTATATATATATATATATATATATATATATATATATATACACAAACGAAGGAATGACTGGGATTTCAGGCTTCAGGAGAGGTTAAAAAGTTGAAGGTTTATTGCACATAAACATTAGTAAAGCAATCCGTCACCACAGTAGCATACATCCGACGCGTTTCATGCCCATTACGGCACTATATATATATATATATATATACATACACACACACACAGCGCACAACACACAACACAATATCTGTTAGATGCAACAAAGAATTACTTTAGTATCATTTTGCTTAATGATATATGTACTCTATTTTTTAGTATAATTTTGTTTACTGATATGTGTACTTTATTACTTTAGTATCATATTGTGTACTGATATATGTACTCTTTTCTTTAGTATCATTTTGTGTACTTATTTATGTACTCTTTTCTTTAGTATCATTTTGTGTACTGATATATGTACACTTTAGTATCATTTTGTGTATTGATATATGTACTCTATTACTTTAGTATCATTTTGTGTACTGATATATGTACTCTTTTCTTTAGTATCATTTTGTGTACTTATTTATGTTCTCTTTTCTTTAGTATCATTTTGTGAACTGATATATGTACTCTTCTTTAGTATCATTTTGTGTACTGTTATATGTACTCTATTACTTTAGTATCATTTTGTGTACTGATATATGTACTCTATTACTTTAGTATCATTTTTTTTACTGATATATGTACTCTATTACTTTAGTATCATTTTGTGTAGTGATATATCTACTCTTTTCTTTAGTATCATTTTGTGTACTGATATATGTACACTTTAGTATCATTTTGTGTACTGATATATGTACACTTTAGTATTATTTTGTGTACTGATATATGTACTCTATTACTTTAGTATCATTTTGTTAACTGCTATATGTACTCTTTTCTTTAGTATCATTTTGTGTACTGATATATGTACACTTTAGTATCATTTTGTGTACTGATATATGTACACTTTAGTATTATTTTGTGTACTGATATATGTACTCTATTACTTTAGTATCATTTTGTTAACTGCTATATGTACTCTTTTCTTTAGTATCATTTTGTGTACTGATATATGTACACTTTAGTATCATTTTGTGTACTGATATATGTACTCTATTACTTTAATATTATTTTGTGTACTGATATATGTACTCTATTACTTTAGTATCATTTTGTTAACTGATATATGTACTCTTTTCTTTAGTATAATTTTGTGTACTGATATATGTACTCTATTACTTTAGTGTAATTTTGTGTACTGATATATGTACTCTTTTCTTTAGTATCATTTTGTGTACTTATTTATGTACTCTTTTCTTTAGTATCATTTTGTGTACTGATATATGTACACTTTAGTATCATTTTGTGTATTGATATATGTACTCTATTACTTTAGTATCATTTTGTGTACTGATATATGTACTCTTTTCTTTAGAATCATTTTGTGTACTTATTTATGTACTCTTTTCTTTAGTATCATTTTGTGAACTGATATATGTACTCTTCTTTAGTATGATTTTGTGTACTGTTATATGTACTCTATTACTTTAGTATCATTTTGTGTACTGATATATGTACTCTATTACTTTAGTATCATTTTTTTACTGATATATATATACTCTATTACTTTAGTATTATTTTGTGTACTGATATATGTACTCTATTACTTTAGTATTATTTTGTGTACTGATATATGTACTCTATTACTTTAGTATTATTTTGTGTACTGATATATGTACTCTATTACTTTAGTATCATTTTGTTAACTGATATATGTACTCTTTTCTTTAGTATCATTTTGTGTACTGATATATGTACTCTATTACTTTAGTATAATTTTGTGTAGTGATATATCTACTCTTTTCTTTAGTATCATTTTGTGTACTGATATATGTACACTTTAGTATAATTTTGTTAACTGATATATGTACTCTTTTCTTTAGTATAATTTTGTGCACTGATATATGTACTCTATTACTTTAGTATTATTCTGTGTACTGATATATGTACTCTATTACTTTAGTATCATTTTGTTAACTGATATATGTACTCTTTTCTTTAGTATAATTTTGTGTACTGATATATGTACTCTATTACTTTAGTGTAATTTTGTGTACTGATATATGTACTCTTTTCTTTAGTATCATTTTGTGTACTTATTTATGTACTCTTTTCTTTAGTATCATTTTGTGTACTGATATATGTACACTTTAGTATCATTTTGTGTATTGATATATGTACTCTATTACTTTAGTATCATTTTGTGTACTGATATATGTACTCTTCTTTAGTATCATTTTGTGTACTGTTATATGTACTCTATTACTTTAGTATCATTTTGTGTACTGATATATGTACTCTATTACTTTAGTATCATTTTTTTACTGATATATGTACTCTATTACTTTAGTATTATTTTGTGTACTGATATATGTACTCTATTACTTTAGTATCATTTTGTGTACTGATATATGTACTCTATTACTTTAGTATCATTTTGTTAACTGATATATGTACTCTTTTCTTTAGTATCATTTTGTGTACTGATATATGTACTCTATTACTTTAGTATCATTTTGTGTAGTGATATATCTACTCTTTTCTTTAGTATCATTTTGTGTACTGATATATGTACACTTTAGTATCATTTTGTGTACTGATATATGTACTCTATTACTTTAGTATCATTTTTTTAACTGATATATATACTCTTTTCTTTAGTATAATTTTGTGTACTGATATATGTACTCTATTACTTTAGTATTATTTTGTGTACTGATATATGTACTCTATTACTTTAGTATCATTTTGTTAACTGCTATATGTACTCTTTTCTTTAGTATCATTTTGTGTACTGATATATGTACTCTATTACTTTAGTATCATTTTGTGTAGTGATATATGTACTCTTTTCTTTAGTATCATATTGTGTACTTATTTATGTACTCTTTTCATTAGTATCATTTTGTGTACTGATATATGTACACTTTAGTATAATTTTGTGCACTGATATATGTACTCTATTACTTTAGTATTATTCTGTGTACTGATATATGTACTCTATTACTTTAGTATCATTTTGTTAACTGATATATGTACTCTTTTCTTTAGTATAATTTTGTGTACTGATATATGTACTCTATTACTTTAGTGTAATTTTGTGTACTGATATATGTACTCTTCTCTTTAGTATCATTTTGTGTACTTATTTATGTACTCTTTTCTTTAGTATCATTTTGTGTACTGATATATGTACACTTTAGTATCATTTTGTGTATTGATATATGTACTCTATTACTTTAGTATCATTTTGTGTACTGATATATGTACTCTTCTTTAGTATCATTTTGTGTACTGTTATATGTACTCTATTACTTTAGTATCATTTTGTGTACTGATATATGTACTCTATTACTTTAGTATCATTTTTTTACTGATATATGTACTCTATTACTTTAGTATTATTTTGTGTACTGATATATGTACTCTATTACTTTAGTATCATTTTGTGTACTGATATATGTACTCTATTACTTTAGTATCATTTTGTTAACTGATATATGTACTCTTTTCTTTAGTATCATTTTGTGTACTGATATATGTACTCTATTACTTTAGTATCATTTTGTGTAGTGATATATCTACTCTTTTCTTTAGTATCATTTTGTGTACTGATATATGTACACTTTAGTATCATTTTGTGTACTGATATATGTACTCTATTACTTTAGTATCATTTTTTTAACTGATATATATACTCTTTTCTTTAGTATAATTTTGTGTACTGATATATGTACTCTATTACTTTAGTATTATTTTGTGTACTGATATATGTACTCTATTACTTTAGTATCATTTTGTTAACTGCTATATGTACTCTTTTCTTTAGTATCATTTTGTGTACTGATATATGTACTCTATTACTTTAGTATCATTTTGTGTAGTGATATATGTACTCTTTTCTTTAGTATCATATTGTGTACTTATTTATGTACTCTTTTCATTAGTATCATTTTGTGTACTGATATATGTACACTTTAGTATCATTTTGTGTACTGATATATGTACTCTATTACTTTAGTATCATTTTGTGTACTGATATATGTACTCTTTTCTTTAGTATCATTTTTTCTACTGATTTATGTACTCTTTTCTTTAGTATCATTTTGTGTACGGATATATGTACTCTTCTTTAGTATCATTTTGTGTAATAATATATGTACTCTATTACTTTAGTATCATTTTGTGTACTGATATATGTACTCTTTTCTTTAGTATCATTTTGTGTACTGATTTATGTACTCTTTTCTTTAGTATCATTTTGGGAACTGATATATGTACTCTTCTTTAGTATCATTTTGTGTACTGATATATGCACTCTATTACTTTAGTATCATTTTGTGTACGGATATATGTACTCTTCTTTAGTATCATTTTGTGTACTAATATATGTACTCTTACTGGCCGATTTACCACACGGTATAGACCAAACTGTGTATGATTTGTGTAAGTTAGATATGTATAAGCACAGATACCGAAATCCCTCAAAGCTTTACAAAGTTGTACAAGTGTAATTGTATTCGGCAAACTCTAAGTTCCGTAACTGAGACAAATTAGACATATCAGATCACTTAATGTAGCCTGCTGTGCTCTTAGAGGCACAAGGAATCAGCTATGTGTTAAGAAATGATTAGTTACATTTTGCATTAGTCACACATATTAAGTAAACGTCTTTTGCATTACTCAACACTTGGCCAAAGTTGGATGAATAGGCACATGCACTACATGACCCAAGCAAATGTAAACCTTGGAGACAATATTTGTGAGTCATCTTAAGTTACGTTTGTGGGGTGGAGAGAGTTTTTTTCTTTCAGTCACACAATCCACTGCTCCAGAAAATTGAACCGGTAAAAATAGAATCCAATTTGTGATGACACCAGTAATGCTACGGCATTTGTAAAAATGTCCTCTTGTCAGGGATTAAGTGACCTCACAAGTGATGTGCCGTACATTCACAGATATGATAAATGCAACCCTTGGCATCCTTCTTCTTGTAGAAAGAATGCTTGGTCTTCAGTTATACTTCAGATGCCGATCTTAAAGGGTCAGCAAATTTGTTAGAACATTTTAATAATAATCAAATGCTTAGTTCTCTATGTTTATCACATACAAATGGTTTAAATGTATTGTTTAAAAGATGTGAAACCCAACATTTCCGTTCATGATTCAGACATTGGGGCCGATTTATCAAGGGCCGAATGGCCCCTGATGCTGAGCGGATCAATGATAAATCAGCCCCTCAGAGTACATTTAAAAAAACAAACAAACAAAAAAAACTTTCTAATTTATTATTGTTGTCAAATTGACTTTGTTCTTTTGGAATCCTGTGTTGAAATGCAGGTAGGTAGTTTCAGGAGCGTGCTTGTGTCTGGAACACTATATAGTAGCAGTTTTGCAATAATGCGTTTAATAGTAAAAGAAGAAATTTGAGTTCCATGTCAGTTCCAGCTTATGTGCAATGAATTGCTGCTTGTGGGAAGAACACAGCTGGTAACCAATGAGGAAAGGCATATGTATGTATCTGCCAATCATAAAATCTTAAACTAGAAAGAGCTATTCTGGATATATAAACTAAGAACAAAGGTCCCTTTGGGCTTGAATCAGGATTGGGATATGTGCTATTTTGTAGGTTAATTAAATTATATTGTTATATACAATAATCATTTTTAGTCATTGATGCTAATTTACCAAATTTGGTCATTAAGAAATGAGTTATGAGACATTTTAAGGAATAGTAATCGATGATAAATACATAATATACAACAAATTTTAACCCTGTTACAGTCAGACTATCTTAAGTAAATTTGGTTGTCTAAAAATAAGACAAACATTTTTTCTAAAATTTCAAAGTATTTATTTAAATTTTCAAATAAATTATTAAGATCAGGTTTTCAGACGTACTCCAAATTTGTTATTGGGGTCACTTTTGTTTATAATTTAAATGTTCAGGATTTAGAAGTTTTAGTGTTTTATTTTTTTTTAATGTTTTTAAACGTCACAAATATTATAATGGTTTGAATAATGTTGGTAACAAATGTGATTTCACCTTTAAGATGACATCTGATCTGTAATATGCCGTGTTGTATCTTTTATCTATGACTAAGGGCTAGATTTATTAAAGCTGAGGCGTACAGGGGCGCGTATACGCGCCCCTGTACGCCTCAGCTCGCCTGTGGCGGGGCAAAAATACCTGCAGGTATTCAGCATTGCACACGAGCGCAATTTTGCGCTCGCGTTTAATCCCACCCCCTGCCCGCGCACAGCCAATCACGCGCGGGCAGGAGCTGTCAATCTCCTCGGTCTGACTAGACCGAGGAGATTGAATTTTGCCAGATTAGAGGTGGCGAAGAGGCTAAGGAAGCAGCAGTCTGGTGACCGCTGCTTGATAAATGACGGCGAGCAAGTTCTTGAGAGAACTTGCTGCCGTAGGGGCTTAATAAATCTAGCCCTAAGTGCTCTGTTGTAGCGAGAAACATGTAAGATTATGCCCTTTCTGTGATGCATGTTTTAAATATTTTTCAATAAAGCATCATTGTTTTATTAATTCATTAGTAACATGCTCTATCCGATCAGATTACTTTATTATTACACTAGAAAAAAGTTTTTAAAAAACTCCATAAAGGTAATCTTCAAGTTTTTCTGTTGCACTTACATTGTGATTACCCACAGCCCCATTTCCTGCAAGATAATATGAAACTTTCATGATAGTTAGTACAGTGTTAAAATAACTTTCCATTTTGCTTATATTATCAAATAACCTCTTCTTAATTTCCTTGGTTTAAAACTTTTTCTTGGTCTCTGGTTTAAACTTCTTCCCTTCTATAAGAGCATACTGAGGTAGGTTCACGAGTGTGCACATATCTTAAACACTATGTGCCTGCAGCAGCGCGTGTAGCAATGTTATGAAAGTAACCTGTAGAGGGAGCTGCAGCAGGTAGTGTTGAATGACAGCAGGGAACACCAACAGATTTTCTTTCACTTACTAATACTGCACACACGGTTTGGATGTTTCATAGTTAAATACAGATGCACTCTCAGGTCATATAGTTTTCTTTATTTAACAGTACTTCTAGCTATACAGCTGTCATGTTCACTTACCTAGTTTACCATATAGTTGTAATGCTTTAACAGCACTTTAGTCTGTTAGTTTGGTGAATGTAACTTTTCTTAATTACAAACGTTCAATATAGATTAGAGCAGGGTTCTTCAAACTACGGGTCGCGACCCATTACTGGGTCGCAACACAATTTTCACTGGGTTGCACACAGGCAGAACTGAACTGTTTAAAAAATATATGCAGGTGCATGGTAGGCAGCAGCACTGCAAATTCTATTTAGTGCTCACAGCACTAACTCTAAAACAGGCAGCAGGTTTAGCTCTGATCTGACTAGAGAGACAGAGAGCGCAGGGCAGCCAGAACATCTGGAAACATCACACTGAACTGTTTCCCTGCACAACCCCTGCGCTCTCTGCTTTACACAGTGATGAGATGATAGCAGTGGGACCCGCCTCCTGCACTTCCTATTGGTTGTTACTGGGGCTGATGGGGCTCTGTTGATCCCACTTGTATGGATTGCGGGGAAGTGGAAATGGACAATCCTACAGCTGCTGAATTTACGTGATCTCCTGTCCTGCAGGCTGTCTGGTAGGTCAGAAAGGGAGGGGGGCAGGGGATCCTGCAGTTCCTATGATGTGTCGGTACATCTCATGTTACAGTCTGTGCTGGGCCCTCCTAAAGTCTCTCTACCTCCTGCTAGTATAACTTCGGAAAGGTAGTTTATTAACTTGGGAGGTCAAACCATATATTCTTCCTTCTGCTCTGTCTTTCATTTAACCCCTTGGCTGCTACATGTACATGATATTAAAATAAAAGGAATGGCCACAAACAATCTAAAATTGATAACACAGCTTCAGTCTTCTGTAGCGACTAAAGGGTTAAATGCAAGACAGAGCAGAAGGAAGAAGTTAAAGGGTCAGTAAACCTTAAAATTAATGTTATATAATTCTGCACATAGTGCAAAATTATATAACATTATATTAGCCAACCATTATTTAACATAATATTGCCTTTTTATTTTTAGCAAAAAACGCTGTTTTACAGACCCGCTCTCTGGGCTCTGCTGAGCGTGTCTGTTTTTTTTTCCTCAGCGCATCGGGCCAGCTGTATAGTCACAGCCCGGCCCGACTGCGCCATAAGACTAAGTGCAGCTCGCTCCCGCTTTGTCTGACAGCAGGAGCGAGCTGCACTTATTCTTATGGCGCGGTCGTGCCGGGCTGTGACTATACAGCTGGCTCGATGCGCTGAGGAAAAAAAACAGACCCGCTCAGCAGAGCCCAGAGAGCGGGTCTGTAAAACAGCGTTTTTTGCTAAAAATAAAAAGGCAATATTATGTTAAATAATGATTGGCTAATATAATGTTATATAATTCTGCACTATGTGCAGAATTATATAACATTAATTTTAAGGTTTACTGTCCCTTTAAGACTTAAACTCTGTGTATGTGTGTGTATGTATGTACGTGTGTGTGTGTGTATGTATGTGTATGTACGTATGTGTGTGTATGTACGTATGTGTGTGTATGTACGTATGTGTGTGTATGTATGTACTTATGTGTGTGTGTGTGTATGTATGTGTGTATGTGTTTGTGTATATGTATGTGTATATGCATGTGTGTGTATATATATATGTATGTATGTGTATGTACGTGTGTGTATATGTGTGTGTATGTATATGTGTGTATGTATATGTGTGTGTGTATGTATTTATGTATGTGTATGTATGTATGTACGTATGTGTGTGTATGTATATACATATGGGTATGTGTGTGCATGTATGTATATGTGTGTATGTATATGTGTGTGTGTGTATATGTGTGTGTATTTTTGTGTGTAAGTATGTGTGCGTATGTATATATGTGTATGCATGTGTGTGTATATGTATGAATGTGCGTATGTATGAATGTGTGCATCTATGTGTGTGTATGTTTGTTTTATATGTACAGTATGTATTATTATTATTTATTTGTATAACGCTGATAAATTCCGTAGCGCTGGAATGTATGTATGAATGTGTGTATGTATGTATGTATGATTGTGTGTGTGTGTATGAATGTGTGTGTGTATAAATGTGTGAGTGTATAAATGTGTTAGTGTATGAATGTGTATATATGGATGTGTGTGTGTGTATGAATGTGTGTGTGTATATGGATGTGTGTGTGTGTGTATGAATATGTGTGTGTATATGGATGTGTGTGTGTGTGTATGAATATGTGTGTGTATATGGATGTGTGTGTGTGTGTATGAATATGTGTGTGTATGAATGTGTGGGTGTGTATGAATGTGTATGTGGGTGTGTATGAATGTGTGTGTGTGTATGAATGTGTGGGTGTGTATGAATGTGTATGTGGGTGTGTATGAATGTGTGTGTGTGTATGAATGTGTGGGTGTGTATGAATGTGTGGGTGTGTATGAATGTGTATGTGTGTATGAATGTGTATGTGTGTGTGTATGAATGTGTATGTGTGTGTGTATGAATGTGTATGTGTGTGTGTATGAATGTGTGGGTGTGTAGGAATATGTGTGTGTGTATGAGTGTGTGTGTATGAATGTGTGTATGTGTGTGTGTATAAATATATATGTTTGTGTGTATGTGAGTGTGTGGACAGGGTGGCAATTGCATCCCAGCCACCATTGATTGTAGCAAAGGGCCTGTGATGGGGAGATTCCCCAGAAGCATGAGCAAGCAGTAGAATCAGCACAGCCTGAGGCATTATTTTGTAAAATTAGTGTTGTTGTTGTTTTTTTCTCCATTTAAGTTGAATGATAGCGATCAGAATTATAGGTGTCATTCTTACATGTGCAGCTATTTAATTAGTGGCTGGCATTTCCATACCCAATATTTGTTACTTGTGCCAGTTACTGCACAAAGGGAAATGCAATGCCAATGTTTGGTTACATTAATAGAAGCAGCAATATCAGTTTGCGCCAGTGTGTATGGTTTGTCATATGCTTATATACCACTTTCATGTTTGAATACAATCAGCTGTATCTTGCTGTATATTACTTCAGAAATTTTCAGACCAAATATAAAAATAGGGTCACGAAGGTATGTGCTATCAATTCACTGGGTCTTGAGGAAAAAAGTTTGAAGAACACTGGATTAGAGAACATAATTCTTTGAAAAAGCAATTTGTTCAGAAGTGAAAGTGTTAAACACAAATAGCAGCTTAAGGTTTAACTTAACCAGTCGATTTAGGACAAATGTATTTTACCTCAGACTAAAAATAAGTGAAACTCCTGAGACTCAAAGAGATGAATAATATACAAGGTTGAAAGTTTCAAGTACAATATTTAGATAATTAACAAAAAATGAGAGAAGCTGCTGATTATATTCAAATTGAAGCCTTGATATTTCTGTGGAATTCTCAGTAACACTTGTGGTAAGAATACTATTGTTTGTGGTGTAACAGCTTATAGTTCGTTAGACTTCCAGAGAACAAGGTTAAGCATGTGGTAAACAGTTTTTCTCTTAGTAAAGACTTGTGGAAAGAAATACTATTGTTTGTGATACAACAAATTATACTTGGTTAAACATCCAGGAAACAAAGTTCAAAATATGAAGCAAACAGTTTATAGTTGTTTTAAACTTGCAGGAATCACTTTTTAGATAAGTAGCAATGTCCATGAGAACATAAATGAAGAAATACTTGCGTTTGGTAGAATCGCTGTAGAGACTGTTAGAGAAGCCGGATCGGAAGCGAGGCAGATGAAATCACAGTCGGAGCGGTCTGCGTGTAAGTCACAGCGCATAGCTCAGACAAAGAGCTGATGTGAAGGGGAATCCTGGAGTAACGTTGATGCTACGGAACAATGTAGTTGGTAACAGGAAAAAAAACAAAAAGTTAATGAATAAGAATCTCAGGACTTAACTTGGTAGATGAATCCCACGATGCAGGAAACTTAGCGGAACCAGTTGGGAACTCAGAGAAATACAAGTAGGCTCAATTAATCAGGTTCTGGATCAGTAGTAGTAGAACTTATTATTCAAGCAATGAGTAACATGAAGTAGGTTTCTTATAAAGGGTGTATAGATGGGAGGAGTATATACCTTAAAGGTATAGGTGAACATCACAATAGTCTAAAGCTCTCATTGCTAGTTGCTTGTATATCATTACTACACACACTGCTGCATGACAAGACATGCACACTCCGGTATTAATAGAGAGACAATAACACTTCTCTGATGTAAATTGAAGGGTAAGTATAATATTTAATCTTAACTAATGTTAATATATTGAATCAACTACTGATAGGTGCAGTGTATCAATGAAAATGTTACAGTAGACAGTTCCAGCAGAAGGCTGGATAGGATACACTTTCAAGCACTCATTCCCTTCTGATGTGGAAAAGATAAATGTGACTCGTTAAGACATAAAACAAAAATCTTAATTGATAAATTCATTAAAATGGGTGAAAACACAAAATTAAAAATGGATAGCAACCATATGGAGAAAGCCTATATGGGTATCATGTAAATCTCCGCTAAGCATTAAAGTGAAGGTCAATTTCGATGAATTAGTGTCCGGTTTTTAATAATCCTATTAAAACAAGGGCACTTTCATTCGTCAAAATTGACATTTTACTAATTTTCTTCTAAAACGTACCTTTTAATCCTGACAGCTGCTGCAGCGCTTCCTCGCACATTGCAAGCCCTCTTCGCGGGTCCAAAATCCACCAATCACGGCGTTGCCTCAGGCCATGATCCCCCTGGGGGGAAAGCTGTGATTGGAGTAAGCCGGATTCGTCTTTTCTGACGTAAGAAGAGGCTTCCGAAGGCCGGGGGAATTGCTGAAGCGGCTGTCAGGATTAAAAGGTAAGTTTTAGAAGAAAACTAGTGAAATGTCAATTTTGATGAATTAAATTGCCCTTGTTTTTAATAGGATTATTAAAAAACGGGCACTAATTCATCAAAATTGACCTTCACTTTAATTACTGACAGCCTAAGAAACAGACCCTAGGAGAAAATCTTAATGCTGATGTAGGTTCAAAAATGAATACAGTAACCCTAATGTATAGGGAAATAAAACCTACAAAGTCTTCCTCAGGTGTCTGTGTAAAATAACCAAGTGGTATTAACACATTATTCTATTGGGTGTGTGTGCCTTTGCGGCAGCTCCTACTAAATAACGATTAATACCTCAATATGAGAATGAATATAGTAACCATATTAGGAGCAAGAAAGAGCCACTGAATAGTTCTTATAAATGAACTTAGTGGAAAAGATACTAACTGGTAGGGTCAGTGCATACATACAAGCTAGTAAAATTCACTATCATGGTAGCAATGTAATCTATTGGCTTCAAAATAATGTATATGGTGGTGTTATTAAATAAACCCCCTATTCGGTATACAGGGTTGAAACAATCTAAATACAATGTAATAGTGTCTTGTATTGCTACTACTAATGCAATATCAAATACTACGTATCTTCATGATACTAAAATAAACGAATCTAAGGAATAGACTGCTAATCATATAGCTGGTAGCTCAGTGACTGAGAAAATGATCAGTGGTGCTTTAACCAATACGCTATCAAGGTAGGTATGGGGTAGGACAGTCTATGCGTGTCAGCAACATTAACCAGTGGTTTTATAAAAGATAATACTATGTATATGCCAAACACCGTAAAGTAAAGCTGCTGCAAAATATAAAATCATATAGGCCTCAAGTTGTTCAGCGCTCACAAAAATTTGTTGTGCAATTAAATATACTCTTTGTGGACCAAAAAAGTTAAATGCAATGCGAGTGTTCTTTACATATGGTGAAACGCTGTTGGTAAAATAACCACATAAAATAAATATGCTTCTCCGAGAGGATATGTGGTAACTCCTACCTACTATAAACCTCCTACTTAGTAAGTGGTTATACTATATTGTGATTATCACTTTATTAGATTCAAATACCAGGACTGATGTGTTGTATGTGGTGTAAAGCCAGATGACTTGATATTCGTCAGATATAGCTTACTAAGATGTCACTGCTGTCTGAGTCTTTAGCATATGTTATAATAATAGCAGTGTAGCCCCTTTAGGTTAAACTTCACCTATTGGTGATTTAATCATTTACGCATGTAATGATAGGCTGAAAAGCCACAATAGTCTGATTGTAAAATACAAGTTACATTAATATCTTGATAAAGGCCCCTGGCGGCTGAAACGCGTAGAATTTGCCGATTGCTCCTGTGTACAATATTTATCTAAGTACTAACTACAGATTGGATTCGTAAGCAGGTAGGACAGGTACATTGAGCAGCTAATATAACCTGGTTTAAGCTGGCTCTATATGTATAATTCCTGCCCCGGGACCTACTCATACGAATCCACCTGTGTGATCAGTACTCTGTTTGAACTTCGGTTCTTTACCTTATCCAGTGTGAACTCTTTACCTTATCCAGTGTGAACACTTAAGAGTTACCTGCACCGGAACAACTTCTCCATTCCAGCCCGGAACTGTGTGTGTGCACACGCGGATCATAGCATCCATCATTGTTTGCAGAGAACGCTGCATTGACTTTTTACACCGAGGAAAAGAAGACACATACTACCCGGAGTCTTTGGCCACAATTTTCAAAGATCAGACAACCTCTGGATATTTTGGCCTTCATAACAGGACTATACAGGTTTAAGAATCTTGTGTGATCCACATTTGTGATTATTTGCTACAGTTGAGAAAACATATCCTTATACTTTTGCACATATTTGGATACATTTCCAATACTGTTACTTATTACTTGTGTTTGTTTTTAGATGCCGGCATCGTTACTTTTATTCTTATTTCTACTGATGTTATATTAACTATATTAATAAATATTATTTTATTCAACTAGTTCGATCTGTTTAAACCGTTTTCCAAATATTTACATTGGATTAGTTTTTTGCTATTTATCTTGCCCAGTTACATTTAAACGCATATATGCTACCTTTCTAGAGACCCAAAGAGATAATACTAGAATCTATTAATTGTATTAGGATTTTCATAATATATTTTAGTTCAGAACAGAATCAGCCACTTTTGATTATAATTCCTGCCACTTTGATCTCTTAGCTCTCTTTTGTTGAGCGCCACCCCAGAATACCAATCTACCTTATATTGTGATTATCACTTTATTAGATTCAAATACCAGGATTGATGTGTTGTATGTGACGTAAAGCCAGATGACTTGATATTCGTCAGGTATAGCTTACTAAGATGTCACTGCTGTCTGAGTCTTTAGCATATGTTATAATAATAGCAGTGTAGCCCCTTTAGGTTAAACTTCACCTATTGGTGATTTAATCATTTACGCATGTAATAATAGGCTGAAAAGCCACAATAGTCTGATTGTAAAATACAAGTTACATTAATAGTAGCACCATATATCACTCAGATACAACTGCCAGTTTTTAAGAATGTATAAGCTGAGATGTCACTGCTGAATGAGTGTTTAGCATATGTTATAATAATAACAGCGTAACCCCTTTAGGTTAAACTCTATCTATTAGGGATTTAATTATTCAAGCATGTGGTATAAGGCTGCAAACCCACAACAGTCCAATAGTAAGTTAAATGTAAGTAAAATGTTACATTAATAGTAGCACCATATGCCACTTAGATTGAACTACCACTCGTTGAAAATATATGCTGCCAGAACCTAGAACATGCTAGACAGAAAAGCGCCAATGGTGGTACAACTATAATCGAGTTCCGAGTGAACTCCAACGATTGCTATCAAATATTTAAATAGGGCATCCATCTACCCTAAACCCTCCTTAACATGTTACGCCACATAAGGCTTTTTCAAAAGGGGAGGCACCGCAACTTCCGCTGCCTTTTAACGGAATTTCACATCCGTATATTCCTCCTATTATGACATCATCTTGACTTCAATCCAATCAAAATCACTGACATCCTCATCGGTATTGCACTTTGTATGTGGTAAATGAAGTAATATATACTGCAGTATATTATTGAGAACTAAGATGTTAGGAAAGAAAATGAAGATATGTAAGTCATTAAGTATGAAAATATAAATACACAAAATATACGTTGGAAATTGGACCTGATAGGTGTGTTAATACTGAACTAAACACGTATGAACAAATAATAAAGCAGGGGGAAATACATTAATGATTACTATGTGCAAAGTACAATAATAATCTATCCTAGTGGTAGTGTATTATAATAGTGAATGTGTTCAATATATTGATGAGAAAGTTGCAGCACCAATTACAGTGACTAAATATAGTAAATAACAAGTGACAATAATGTTAAGTGTGAAAACTAATCAGCATCAAAAGTGAAAAGAACCTATATAATACTAGATGTAATGTGTTAGTGATATGTGGTATAATGAGTACATTTTCCATTATTAATTACCTGACAGAGGGATGTGGTGTCAAATATTAAAAGGTTTAAAAAGGAAAAGGAGTATATGTTCATCAATTAGTGTTGTCTGAAAGTTATTACACAGTGGTCCAAGCGTTCTGGATTAAACACTGTTATGAGATATCCATAGAAGGTATATCTTTGTGTTGATGATGAGTAGATATATAAAAAAAAGTACTCCTGGGCTTATATTGATGTACTGTTCTTTAACCAAGCAGTATAGTTAAAAGCTTGGCTAATATTCGTGGATTCTTAAGTTATCATTTATTTTATATTTTCAGATGTTTGTAAAAATTAAAAATAATTATTATTCTCATTTAAGCCAGAGGGTTGGACAGTATTTATTTAACAGATAAATCCGACGTGTTTCGGCTTTAAGAATTGACTGTTCTATGTTGCCTCCTCATATTCCTAAGGAAACTTGTTGTAACCCAAAACATCTGAATTTTTACTCTGGGGGTAACGTAAGAAGTGATTTGCTACACTTGTTAGTCTTTCACCATCCTCTAGGTATTTTTTGGCTGATTTGATATTTTTAAGGTGTTCAAGAATTCTGACCCTTAATTGACGTGACCTCATGCCAACGTAAATAACATTACATTTACATCATAGATAACTCCTTCCGTATTGCAATCAATATACGTTTGAATCAGATGTACTTTACCGAATCTATCTTTAATAGATCTAATTTTGTCAACATAATTGCAGATGGAGCATGTTATGCATATGAAATTTCCTGGTTTTTATCTGGATGATCCTTTCTTGTGGTCATAATGAATGTGGCTGATCAGATCTTTTAGATTTTTGGTCCTCCTAAACCCTACTATAATCTTATCTCCTATGATCTCCTGAAGTATTGGGTCTGTTTTGAGAATGTCCGTGTGGTTGTGAATGATATCCATCACTTCTCCCCCATGGGAGTTGTAAGTTAGGATAAGCCTGGTATCTCCATCTTGGTTACTGATTTTAGGCTCAAGTAGGTGCTTTCTCTCTGTGTGTTCTGCTCTTATTTGGGCTTGTTTTAGAGATCTGTAGCCTCTTTGTATCAATCTTTGTTCCAGTTCTTTTGCTCTTATCCTTAAAGTGTGGATATCCGTACAATTTCTTCTGATTCGTAGATATTCACCTGTGGGCAGGGCTTTCACTGTATAGGGAGTGTGTGCACTGGAGTGGTGTAAAATATTGTTGATAGCTATTTCTTTTCTGTACAGATCAGTTTGGATTTCTCCATTAGATTTTATCGAGATTTTCCGATCCAAGAAGTTTACTTTCTTCATATCAAAATTCCAAGTCAGTTTGATATTAAGGTCATTATAATTCAGGTCCTTCAGAAATTCTTCCAACAGTGTCTGTGGTCTCTCACACATGAAGAAAATGTTGTCTATGTAGCTGAGCCAGATCTGTATATTTGTTTTTTTCATACGTAAAAGACTATGTGTTGTTCCCACCAGCCCAGAAACAAGTTAGCGTATGTAGGGGCACAAGCTGTCCCCATCGCTGTGCCCCTAACTTGCAGATAGAACTGATTGTTAAAAATGAAAAAGTTGTGTCTCAAGACAAAATCCAATAATTTAATAATGAATCTACCATGGAGTGGGTCTTCTTCAGAGGATGCTGAGAGGAAGCTTTCTACGGCTTTTATACCCAAATTATGACTGATACTCGTATAGAGAGCTTCCACATCTGTGGTGACAAGAAAGGTGTTTTCTTTAGCTGTAATATTGGCCAAATGTTTTAAAACCTCCATAGTGCCTCTCACATAGGAGGGTAAGGTTAGAACAAATTATCTAACTCTCTAGTCTATTAATTGGCTGGCTTTTTCAGTTAAAATACCCATGCCTGAGACTATATGACGTCCTGGCAGGGTTTTGGAATGTTTATGTATTTTAGGAATGACATAAATTGTAGCAATTCGTGGGTTGGTTACTGTTAGAAATTTTCTTTCTTTAGTTGTGATAATTTCATCTTTAGGGGCCTCCCAAAGTATATTTTCATATGCTTCTAGGTAGTTTTCACAAGGGTTAAAATTAATTTCTTGTAACATGTGTCATTATGAAGTTGTTTCTGTACCTCTCTCAGATACATACTAGTGGGCCATATCACCACATTACCTCCCTTGTGGATGATAACATCATCCCACTTTTGGATTTCTTGTAAAGTCAGTTTCTCATTTTTAGACAGATTTCTAGATGTTTGTTTTGGTATTAGATTGGTGACTTTATTGCATACCTGCTCTTTGAATACTTCAATGTGTCTGCTGCTGTTTATTTTTGGTATATAATGAGACTTATTTTTAATCTGTTCTCTCCAGTCTTTTTTGTGGGTTTCCTGTTCATTTTTATCCAGTAGTGCTTCCATAGCTTGCAGTGTTTGTTGTTAATCTCCTGTCCATGGATGTACTATATCTTCTAGTCCACAAGTAGTATCTCTCTTTTTCTTGTATTCTTTTTTTAGAAGTAGTTTTCTCAGATATAACTGAATATCTTTTACTACTTCAGGGCATGCCTTTGGACGTAGTCATTTTGTACCTGCTCCTACACAAAGAATAAAGAGGATTTATTGCATATCAAGGTGGTGCTGCCATTTTCTTGAACTTTTTATATTATCCAAAGGTTTTTGCAGTGACTTGTGGGCGTGCACACCTGTTTGTTTGTTGTGCTGGATTACATTGGATTTTCCACTATGATTTGCACTCTGTGAGGTCTTCTATTATTAGACCTACATTTTTTCCCCATTAGTATACTCTTTTTTTATTGATAAAGTCTGCTACAGCTCTACTGAGTTTGGTTTGTTTTGTCTCTTTAATTTCCTTTTCATATTTGTCCAGCTCGGTCTGATATTTTTTGTATCTGGTTTCAAAGTCTGCTAGCGTCTCAAATTCTTTTAGCTGTTTGTGTTGTTCTTTAATAATTTCTTCTAGTCTTTCATGTTCAGCATTATCATGTTTTATAAATATTTTCATCATCTTTTCTGAGCATTCAGACAAAGCTTCCTCCCATTCCTCATATAGACTTGGGTCTAGACTAAATGATTAAATCACCCCTAAAGGGGCTACGCTGCTATCATTATAATACATGTTAAACACTTAGGGCTCCATTACATATGCAGCGTCGCCCACAAAAGCCGGCGATGCCAGATTTTACGCGATTTTGGTATTACATATACGGCGTAGCATACAAGTTATGCGCGTATATTTCACCCTTCGGCCGTATTTTTTTTAACCATAGACTAACATAGAACAGACGTGCAATTTGGTATCCAATATACAGCGTAAGGACTTACTCGCGCAGAATTCAGAGAATCTACTCCATTCTTATCTCGCCACAAATTGCAGGTGCAGGAGCCCTTGCACTGACTAAAAAAGCAACGTAACTCCCTGGAAGCCTTAACAAACACATACATTTAAGCAGCATCTCATGGTTAAAGGGACAGTATACTGTGATATTGGTTTCTTAAGATTTATTTGTGTATTTGAAATAGTTTGAAGCCTCAACATAATCAAATGGATTGAGCTTGTAGGTACTTTATCACATTGTGGACATATACTTGCTTATTTACTTTAAATGTATTCTCAAAACTATCAACAATACTTGGAGGAGAGAACAATGGGAAATCATAATTGTATTACCTTCATCTCTTTATATATGGGTTTATATATGAATTTTGAATAGCGTAATTACGTGTCGCATTTTTATATGAAATCACGGATCATTTTTACGAGTGTTAGCCTAATTTGCATAAAACTACTCTTTTTTTTTTACACTTTCCGTGGATAAAATACTGGTGTAAGTTACTTGCGACGACTAAAATGTGT
>NC_069503.1:1102866789-1102896789 GCF_027579735.1 Bombina bombina | reverse complement strand
GGAGCCCCTAGATCTCCCTCAAGGTGGGAGAGTGCTAGTGACGGCTCTTAGCACCAGAGTGGGAAACTCTGTGACGGCTCAGAGCCGTCGTTAGCACTCAAAGGGTTAAAAAAGAACATTTAAATTAAAAAAAATCTGATTTAAAGGGACAGTAAAGCCCAAATTAAACAAAAATTCTTTGTTGAAATCCAAACCTAGGTAGGCTCATATGCTAATTTCTAAGACCTTAAAGGCCACCTCTTATCTCAGTGCATTTTGACAGCTTTTCACAGCTACAGGGCGTTAGTTCACGTGTGCCATATAGATAAAATTGTGCTCACGTCTGTGAAGTTACCTAGGAGTCAGCACTGATTGGCTAAAATGCAAATCTGTCAAAAGCACTGAAATAAGGGTGCAGTCTGCAGAGGCTTAGATACAATGTAATCACAGAGGTAAAAAGTGTATTAATATAACTGTGTTAGTTATGCGAGATTTGGGAATGGATAATAAAGGGATTATCTATCTTTTTAAATAATAAGATTTTTGTTGTTGACTCTCCTTTTAAATGAAAAGAATCAGATTTTTTTTTTTAATCACTGATTTATATACACTGTGTGTATATATATATATATATATATATATATATATATATATATATATATATTTATGTGTGTGTGTGTGTGTATATTTATACCTGTATATATATATATAATATATATATAAATTAAAGAAAGGCTTAATTAAAGGGATAGTTAAAGTGAATGTAAACTTAAGCATAGTCGCTCATGTCATAGGATAGAATTGAAAAAATGAATGAGACTTTCATTCATCAAATGTGTAGTATATACTTATCTTCTGAGATTTGTACCTTGTAATGCCAGAACGATAAGCGCCATTCCTTCGCCTGCCATAATCATCACTAATCGTTGTTTCCCCCTCCCTTCTGGGCATTCAGCCCCTTTGCACAAACGTCACGCCCAGGGGGGAAACAACGATTAGTGGATTGCAGATGAGTCATCTGTCACTCAATTGATGATTATGGTGGGCGGAGAAACGGCGCTTATCGTTCTGGCATAACAAGGTACAAATCTCAGAAGATAAGTATATACTACACATTTGATGAATGAAAGTCTCATTCATTTTTTCAATTCTATCCTATGACTTGAGCGACAATGCTCAAGTTTACATTCACTTTAGGTTGTGTGGATAGTATATATAGGCAATTAAGTAATGCATTTCAAACTATTTTCACACTAAACTCATTTAAAACTTTCACCTTGTTAGCACAATGTACAGGGGTTTTTGCCAGTCAGAAATAAACCACTTGAAACCCACAGTGAGTATGTTTATCTGATCTCCCTTGATTGTGGTCAATTAGTGCCAGCAGTGAGTTTGTGCTTTATTCTAAGCAATCACTGTGTACAGTAGTCTTGCAATCTGCAGCATATATAAGTGAACAAATAAAATTCTGCAATGTGTTTGAACATGTTATTGTTGTTTAAGTCTTTACATTTCATAAAAGTGTTTCATTTTGACTTTTAATTTCAATGTAATTGCAGAAGTACACATCCAGTCTCTTTAGAGAGCATGGAAGAAGAGCAAGTTTCAGAGATATTTTCCTCCTAAAATAGGAAATATTTGAATTAATGTAATTCCTTTATGAGGAAGTACATTATTAATATCCTTTTAAGCTGTTTGCTTTAATTTGAAGTGCCCAACTACCCTGTGGGATAGCAACTCTCTAGCTGATTATAACTACTTGTGGATAGAGACATGCCCGGCGTCTACCATAAAAGCCCAAACTGTTTTGTTTGCTTTTCCTCCTTTGTTATTTTAATTCAAATGTGATTGTGAGATGCATCAAATAAATAAATAAAAACATGTCTTTTTTATAATAGTAATACATTTCCAGCTTTTTAAATTGGTTATTATGTATATTGCAGAGTTGTGCTTTGCTAATTTGTTGCACTCCAGTATATTAAAATTAGATTTTATATTAGCATAGAACTCTAGTAACATAATTACCCCTTGATTAAACATTCAGTGTCACTTCCATGTTGTGCATAAACACATTTTGCACCAAGTTCAGGATCAGCTGTTCTTTAGTAAATTAAATGTAAAATGTTTGCCCTTTGTACGGCCATATACTGTACCTAGAAGTATAGTATGTTTCAGGAAATGATTGGTCTCTGTATCTGTTACAGTGTGTCAAGCTTCCTGTGATTACCATGAATCATCTCATTATGTTTATTTAATAGGAATAAAACAGATGGAATAATTTAGGCAAATTAATTGCTTCAAATAGGGGACTGTCTTGTAGTATACGGTGTAATCATGTTCTTTTTAATTTCTTACTCACAGCAATTTGCTACCTTGGTAATCCGGATATATGTTTGGTGTGTTTTGCATTTAAGTACATGTACAAAGCCATTTGTATTTGATTCTACTTTAATTGAATTAACTGCAGGAGACATGAATCCAGTTGTCTGTTCTGATTAGCAAAAAGACTAGGTCAATGTCTAATGTTTGTGATACTTAAATAGGGTATGCAGGATAAAAAAAACTTGCAAATTTGCTTGACAAACAGTAATATCTGTAAAGCAGTTTAGTTTATGGCAAACTGCCCCTTAAACTGTATTTAGTGCAAAGACCAAATAATACAAAATAGTTTAATAAAGGGGGCGCTAGTAAGAAATGTAAACCGTCTCCAAAGATGTAGAATAATTTTTCACTCCAATATAACTTGTCTGAAAAAACAGCAAACGTTTAGCTGTGAAGTGCTTCACATATTTTAGCTGTGAAGTGCGTCACTTAGATTTGTATTTATATGATATTGCCCCTCTGTATTTTTATTTGATACACAGGAATGTACGCTCAGGAGTGGGCCCATTTTTGGTTAATCTTCTCTGTAGCGCTTGCTGATTGGTGGCTTGCTAATTGGTGGCTAAATGTAGCCACCAATCAGCAAGTGCTACCCAGTGCGCTGAACCAAAAATGGGAGGGCTCTTAAGCTTACATTCCTGCTTTTCAAATAAAGGTACCAAGAGAACAAAGAAAAATTGATAATAGGAGTAAATTAGAAAGTTGCTTGCTCTATCTAAATCATGAAAGAAAAAATTTGGGTTTCATATCCCTTTAACTGTCTACAGTACATATATTATTTTTATTAGGAAATATAAATAATGCATTATGAGCGTACAGCATACAGTAAATAAATCCATCTACTTCTATAATAAAGCATAGGAATGACATAAAAAATATCTAACATACAAGAAAACGTCAGGCAATGAGTCAACACTTTTCCCCCAAAAAAATTATCATCAAAAAAAAAAAAAAAAAAGAAATGGCAGCTATACCTTCTGGAGTTTTACTGTGTCACGTTGTGGATGAGTCATTATTTGGCTTTCTGTGAGGTGCTGTAGTGACGCTTCTGGTTTTCTCAATTGTTTTCTTTTCTTTCTATTTTCACAACTGTTTGGTAATTAGATTATATTGGTTATCTGTTGTATTTAACACTAAAATTATGGTAAATGTCCGACTTTATGTTGAAATGATTTTTATAATTGAATTTTATATTTGTTGGCATACAAATACAATAACAAGAAAAATTAAAATAAATAAACGAAGACTTTATGATGAAAGAAACAAAGAATAACTAGGGAGAAAATAAACCAAAGAGACCACAGTGTCAATAATCTATAACATGAAAGTCTCATTCTATTTAATTGCATGAATTGTAATTATATTTTATATACCCCTTATATCTCTGACTTAGATTTTATTATTATTATCAGGTATTTGTATTAGATCATATTATCAGCTCAACTTTGTTATATCATTTATTTGTATTGTGGTTCTGAATATTTATGTTATGTTATTGATTCATTATTGATGATCCAATAAAACCAGATCTTCTCAAAAGTATCTTTTGTGCCCAGTGTCCATCATGCTGACTCATACATTCCATTAGTCAAATTTATTTTATTTATTTTTTCTAGCCATGAAGGTACCCCTGTCTTCCAGTATCGTGCAATACAAGTTATTGTGACTGTACAAAGCATCCTTATGAAGGTGTTTATGGCTGGGTTATGTTTTCTGTTGCATGTGTGCAATAAAGCTTAAGGTATAGTAAGTTGTATTTCTTTCTCCAGAAGGATGCTAATGAGAGAAGATAACAAACCCCAATTTTTTTTTACTTCGCCATACTCCCACCACATATGTTTAAAGGTGCCCACTTCCCCACAGCCTCTATAACAGAGGTTGGAACCTTTCTGGGACATACGCAACGTCATTACTAGGGTTAGGTACCATCTAAATGCCATTTTAAGAGAGGTGTCCCTTAAGTCCAAGCTTAATTGTCCTTTACTGATAGAACTCAGGATCTCTTCCCATTTTTGTTTCTCAAAAGTAGTTCCTATATCTTCCTCCCATTTAAGCATAATTGGGGTTTTAGTGTTGCTAGAATTTGTTTGTATAGAAATGTATAAGGTTGATATTGAGTGTTTTGGCCTGTGTTCTGAAGTATACATTATTTCTAGTGCTGTGGTAGGTTGGTTTGTGGTGCCAATATAATATTTCTGTTTGGATGAGGAAATTTGGAGGTATAGGAACCATTGTAGCTTAAGAGGCGTCAATTTACTCTGGACCTGGATATATGTCATGAGTTACTTGTTAAGTAGCATGTCTGCCACCCTATATAGGCTCTTGTTAGCCTATTTATCTATAGTGTTGTGTGTGTCTTCAGGAAGTAGGTGCCTGATTGGTATCATCAACGAGTTGGAATGCAATATTTTTGCGTGGTTTATCATCCATTTCCTCGTTTATATGGTGGATTCATCTATAGGTGATTTATGTGTATGTGATTCACCTATTCTGTGGTCCCAAACTATGTAATCTGGGTGTGTTATCCCTTCAATCTGTGCCTCTAGTTTAGGCCAGAGAATGTCTTCCTGTTGTCTCCCCAGCAACATTGTTTGAGAGATCGCATCTTTATAATAGTCAAGTAGGTTAGGCATACCCACTCCCCCCCCCTTTTTTGTGTCTTGTTAAGGTGATTAATGGTATTCTCACTTTTTTTATTGCCTCTTACATATGCCACCAGTTCTGCTTGTATAGTTGATGGATCTGCAACTGGTATTTTTAGGGGTAAGGCTCTTAATAAGTATAATAGGCGGGGGAAGATGTTAATTTTGACTGCGGCAAGGCGTCCATACCAGGAGAAAGTATATTTCTTCCATTTATGTATAGCCTGTCTGATAGCCCTAAAGAGTGGTATATAGTTTAATGGACTAAATATGAAAATAGAAGTCAAATGAAAAGTGTCTTAAAGTTGCTTGATCTATTCAACACGTCTAACGTTCATTTCATGCACCACAAATTATTCACTGTTTTAAAATATCTGCATACAAAATACATGTTTTATAAGCATTTAAACTGCTGTTTTAATGTCTTACTGGATGCACTTCAGCCTCTGTGTGTATGTGATATAATGTGTTAGTGTCATATATATATATATATATATATATATATTATATATATATAGCACACCACTTGTAATCTGGCCCATGTATATAGCACACCACTTGTAATCTGGCCCATGTATATAGCACACCACTTGTAATCTGGCCCATGTATATAGCACACCACTTGTAATCTAGCCCATGTTGTTTTTAGAAAGGACATTTTCTGTCTGCTGGTTTATTATACTCAGTGTAGCGCATCTAAAGTGTAATCATATCCATAATCATTTTGGCTATTTCCTTTTTTTAAATGTCAACTGCACCATTTGGTTCATAGTCCTATTACTATCTGCCGTAGGGTGCAACATTTTGGCTTCTGCCATTATATACTGACCAAGTGTGAGTCAAAAGTGACAGTGAACTCCAGAATTTGTTATTATTTAACACGATAGGTAATCCCTTTACTACCCATTCCCCAGTTTTGCATAATGGGTATATTAATATACTTTCTACCTCCTGTGATTATCTTGTATCTGAGCCTCTGCAGACTTCCCCCTTATCTCAGTGCTTTTGACAGTCAATGCTGACTCATAAATAACTCCACGGGAGTGAGCACAATGTTATCTATATTGCACACGTGAACTAGCACGGTCTAGCTGTTTAAAACTGTCAAAATTCACTGAGATAAGAGGCAACCTTTAAGGGCTTAGAAACTAGTACATGAGCCTACCTAGGTTTAGCTTTTAACAAAGAATACCAAGAGAAGAAAGCAAATTTGATGATAAAAGTAAATTGGAAAGTTGTTTAAAATGAAATGCCCTATCTAAATCATGAAAGTTTAATTTTGACTAGACTGTCCCTTTAAGTAAAAAACCCTCTTAGACATATTAGGGGAAAAAATACAGATCCTTCAGATATAGTCCACAATGTTACATCTAAAAGATAATAAAAAAACAAATAAATAAAATAATAAATGTGCCTCTTCTGTTGGAGTTTTCTTTATCAGAATTAGTCGTGCCAAAACGTGTCTTTATTTTCAAATTAGAAAATCTGTAACAAGGGCAGATAAACTCGTACGTTGCAGGGGCCTTTTCTGATTGAAACGTTCACAGGATAACAGATCTGCAAACATTTGTGTTTTTGTTATTTGTCAAAACGAATAACAAATTTGTATTTGTTGCGGAATTTCATTCATGAACAAAACTGAATGAATACAACATTTGTTAATTTGTTCATTGAATTGTTTCATTCATTTACTAATTATTTTCTCTGTTTAATAGAGTGCACAAATAAATGAACATTATACATATTCTTTTAGTTTGTTTTGTTAATGAAGGGATTTTGGCAAATCTATTCCTTTTGGCCAATAAGTAACACATTTTTCCTTATATCTACAGGATTATATTGACCTTAATCGTTTCTTAGTGCAAACTACTGTAATATTTTTAAGATTTGTAATTGTTGCTGTTTCATGAGCATGTTAGAAGATATTTCAGTTTTTATCTCTTTTTTTTTGTTACTTGATATTCTCTAAATAATACAGTAAAATGTGTTTTGGGTTTTCTGAAATTGTAAAATAAAATTGTGTAAGACAAAGTGATCTGAATAGCCCTTTGCATTTATGTTATGACAAACCCCTGCATACTGTGACCTGCAGTTCACAGATTCTTAATTAAAAGGGGGAAAAAATCAATTTCTCATCTTTTGGAATAAAACAAAAGAACCTAGAATACAATATTCCTGCCTAGTGATTTTGTGTTTAACTTCAAGCAAAATATGATTTATGTCCACAGCGGCTACATTGCACTGAGTGAGCAGAATTTAGGCAAGCTTTGACCTTCTGTATTGGCCAGTTGAATTGTTTATTGGTCTGCTAAATACTTTTACTTGCATTATTTTAGTGTATATCATTTTTACATTTAAAGGGACATTACATTTATATATATATATATATCTCAAAAACAAATTTCCATAGTGAACACTCGCCGTTGTGCTCTCTATAGACATTTGTTTTTGATATTTATACTTGGGTAGCTGGTTTGCTTATCCTGTGTGTGTGTGTATATATATATATATATATATAAATAATGAATTTTCTAGTGCTCTTATTTAACATGTTTAAAATATTTCTTCATTACAAAAAGGTGCACCAAAGCAGTTTTATTTTGACGTGAACAGTATGTGTTTGTACAAAAGTTCACCTGTAGCTGCAATACTTATCCTAGAGCGCACTAACCGATCCTCTGCTTGCCAGAGCCCTGGCCGTATTAACAGGAGGCTTAGCCATTTGGCTCCCAGGACCTACACTAACTTTCCTGTTAGCGCGGTCAGGATCTGGTAAGCGCACTCTCCCGAGCGCGATAATTAAAGTATTAAGCTTTTAAAAGTAATTGAAAGTTAGCAAATAAATAATGACGAATTTACCAAAAACGGAAATCCGATTTTGGGTACGAATGTGCATTGGGCTGAAAACGAATGCACTGTCTGATATACAGAAGTTTCATAGCTTGATTGATTGGCATTGCCATGTCCTTCAAGCTTAACAACAAAAGCTGTAATGTATTGTAAAATGCTTTCTTTTAGATACAGCAAAGAAAAGAAAAAAGTATAAATAATACAGGAAGTACCCTTTATTCCAAATAACTGGTCAGCATTTAAATGTTTTATGTTAAATGTTTATGGAAGGTTTTTGTTTATCTATAAAGTGTTTTACACCAAAACATCTACTCTCTTGCACCTAAAGGATAATGTATTTAGTTTGCATATATTGTCTTATTTTATTATCAATTCCAGTTTTAGTAGACAATTGTGTTAGCTACTCACTTCAAAATATTTCTTCGTTATTCAGATAGAGAATACAATTTTAATCAGCTTTACCTAATTTGCTTCATTCTCTTGGCATCCTTTGCTGAAGAAACAGCAATGCACATGGTTGAACCAATGACAAGTGGCTTATATGAGCAGCACCTAGGTATTGGCAGCAATGCATTACAGGGAGCTAGTCAAACACATCCAGTGAACCAATGACAAGAGGCATATGTGTGCAGCCACCAATCATCAGTATGATGAGGCATCCAGTAATGCATTGTTGCTACTCAGCCTACTTAGGTATGTGCTTCAACAAAGTACATTAAAAACTCTCTTAATATTGCATATTTTATCATAACCATGAAAGTTTAATTTTGACATTCATGTGCCTTTAATAAAATTTGTTTCTGCAGACATTGTTTACATGAGCATACAAGAGGGTCTGATATCTTGTTTCTATATACAGGTAGAAAACCCAACTGCTTCTTACTGGAAAAAGTTTGGATTTTGGAATAGTTTGGATTTAAGAATATTTGTATATTTGCATCTGTAAAATGGCGCAAATGTACGCAACAATAGTCAATATTCACTTTTCATAATATAGCTTATACATGCAACCTAAAGACAGTTTTATATCATTGTTAACAATGCCGGATTGGCCTGCCGGGATACCGGCATTTTTGCTGGTGGGCTGCCATTGCTGTACGGCCACATCCTTGGTCAGGGAAGTCACAGAGCGAGCCTTGTGTGCATGTATAGCACATTTCTTCAGGCAGCTCTGGTCCCTGAGGGTGTGGGGGCCTGTGGCGGCAGAAAAGTGGCTGAGGTCTTCTCCTAATGAGGACGTGGGGCCTGTTGCAGAGAAAAAATGGCCCTAGACAAGGTAGGGAAGGTGAAGGCGGGGCCGGGGGGCTGATTGTTAATGATTTGTATACATAGTCAGAAATGTAGAAAAGTACTGTAACCAGAGCAGTAAAAGTTGTTTTAAATAAGCATTTGCATTTTAGAACAAACAAACTGATGATGCAGGTAGAGAAGACTGTGACTGTCGGGGTGTTATGGTCATTTTAATTTATTTATTTAAATATTAATGAAAAAATCTGATTTCAGAATAATTCCAGATTTGGTGATTTCTGCCTGTAGTGAATAAACTATACATGGTAATCAAATGTCTGTTTGATATATCAGTTTGAGAAATATGTATTAACGTTTTATTGTGTGGCATTTTAAATTAAAATATTTTTTTTGTACCTGAATATCAGTGCGTTCCATTTTTTTTTTTTTTAACCCCTGCGTTGTGTCCGCACTATGAGCTGTTGATAAGTATTTTTATTTGTATTTTTTTCTATTGTTGAAAGAAGAGTGGTATATTATCACAAAGCATCTTACAGCTGAACAAAAGCTTAATAAAGCTATGTTCAGTGCTTTAGCTCATTCATTAAATGAGAAGTGAATCTCATTTGTTAATCAATAACTATAAGAGCGGCCAAACAATTAAAGGATTAGCACAGTAGTTTTTTTTTTTTTCTCAGACAAATACAGCAAGAAAAGAATTAATGTTAAACGCTTATCTCCTTTTTGCTGAAATTTGAAAGTCTATATTCTTTTGTTGTTGCAGAGAGCTTGCTATAGGGATAGTATAAATCCTTACAGATGTTAATATGGAAATCTTTCTGCTTTAAACAATTTTTTGTTGTATGAAATGCTCTTGAACTGAATTAGAATTATGACATTTTTACATTAAGATTTCTCAATTGGAAGACATTGTTAGACATGAAAGCTACTATAATATCTTTCAAATAAGGTAAATACTTTTTTTTTAGCTGTGTTTTTTAAATGCAGGTTCCGCCTGATAAAAATGAATTACTAAACGAAAGCCGATAGCTAAAAATCCTTAAAGGGACTACTTGAAAATGTTTATTTCTCTTGTTAAGTGTATCCAGTCCACGGATCATCCATTACTTATGGGATATTAACTCCTCCCCAACAGGAAGTGCAAGAGGATTCACCCAGCAGAGCTGCTATATAGCTCCTCCCCTAACTGCCATTACCAGTCATTCTCTTGCACCCAACGAATAGATAGGATGTGTGAGAGGACTGTGGTGATTATACTTAGTTTCATACCTTCAATCAAAAGTTTGTTATTTTATAATAGCACCGGAGTGTGTTATTCCTTCTCTGGTAGAATTTGAAGAAGAATCTACCTGAGTTTTTCTATGATTTTAGCCGGAGTAGTTAAGATCATATTGCTGTTTCTCGGCCATCTGAGGAGAGGTAAACTTCAGATCAGGGGACAGCGGGCAGATTAATCTGCAAAGAGGTATGTAGCAGCTTATTATTTTCTGACAATGGAATTGATGAGAAAATTCTGCCATACCGATATAATGTAAACTCAGCCTTAAATGCAGTAGCAGCAACTGGTATCAGGCTGTCATGTATGTATATTTTACACTTCAGTATTCTGGGGAATGGCACTTCACTGGAATTATACTGTATGCATAAAACTTTAGCCTAATTTGCAGGGACTAGCAACAGGCTTTTTAATAACACTCAATTTATTAATGTTAAACGTTTTTTGCTGGCATGTAAAATCGTTTAATTTTCTGAGGTACTGGGTGAAAAAATGTTTTGGGCACTATTTTTTTCCACTTGGCAGTCGTTTTATTTAATTTATGACAGTTTACTGATCTCTCTCACTGTTATGTGTGAGGGGGAGGGGCCTTTTTTGGTGCTTTTGCTACGCATCAAAAAATTCAGTCAGAAGTTTATTGTCTTCCCTGCATGATCCGGTTCATCTCTACAGAACTCAGGGGTCTTCAAAACTTGTTTTGAGGGAGGTAATCACTCACAGCAGAGCTGTGAGATTGTAGTTGACTGTGATAAAAAAAACGTTTATTTCTGTATTTTTTTTTTTTTTCTGCTATCAGGGTTAGTTATCCTTTGCTAATGGGAGCAATCCTTTGCTAAAATTGTGTTTTTTACACAGATTTGATGCTATAACTTTTCAGTTTATTAATTTTCAACTGTCATAACTTTTTCTGTGCTTCTTATAGGCACAGTACGTTTTCATATTATAGTAAATTACTTGAAAAGTATTTCCAAGTTGCTAGTTTATTTGCTAGTGTGTTAAACATGTCTGATTCAGAGGAAGATATCTGTGCTATATGTGCTAAAGCCAAAGTGGAGCCCAATAGAAATTTATGTACTAACTGTATTGATGCTACTTTAAATAAAAGTCAATCTGTACAAATTGAACATATTTCACCAAACAACGAGGGGAGAGTTATGCCGACTAACTCGCCTCACGTGTCAGTACCTGCATCTCCCGCTCGGGAGGTGCGTGATATTGTAGCGCCGAGTACATCTGGGCGGCCATTACAAATCACATTACAGGATATGGCTACTGTTATGACTGAAGTTTTGGCTAAATTACCAGAACTAAGAGGTAAGCGTGATCACTCTGGGGTGAGAACAGAGTGCGCTGATAATATTAGGGCCATGTCAGACACTGCGTCACAATTTGCAGAACATGAGGACGGAGAGCTTCATTCTGCGGGTGACGGTTCTGATCCAAACAAACTGGATTCAGATATTTCAAATTTTAAATTTAAGCTGGAAAACCTCTGTGTATTACTAGGGGAGGTGTTAGCGGCTCTGAATGATTGTAACACAGTTGCAATACCAGAGAAAATGTGTAGGTTGGATAAATATTTTGCGGTACCGGCGAGTACTGACGTTTTTCCTATACCTAAGAGACTTACTGAAATTGTTACTAAGGAGTGGGATAGACCCGGTGTGCCGTTCTCACCCCCTCCGATATTTAGAAAGATGTTTCCAATAGACTCCACCACACGGGACTTATGGCAAACGGTCCCTAAGGTGGAGGGAGCAGTTTCTACTTTAGCTAAGCGTACCACTATCCCGGTGGAGGATAGCTGTGCCTTTTCAGATCCAATGGATAAAAAGTTAGAGGGTTACCTTAAGAAAATGTTTGTTCAACAAGGTTTTATATTGCAACCTCTTGCATGCATTGCGCCTGTCACGGCTGCAGCAGCATTTTGGTTTGAGTCTCTGGAAGAGACACTTGAATCAGCTCCATTAGATGAGATTACACACAAGCTTAAAGCCCTTAAGTTAGCTAACTCATTTATTTCAGATGCCGTAGTACATTTAACTAAACTTATGGCTAAGAATTCCGGATTCGCCATTCAGGCACGCAGAGCACTGTGGCTAAAATCCTGGTCAGCTGACGTTACTTCTAAATCTAAATTGCTTAATATACCTTTCAAAGGGCAGACCTTATTCGGGCCCGGGTTGAAAGAAATTATCGCTGACATTACAGGAGGTAAAGGCCATGCCCTGCCTCAAGACAGAGCCAAACCTAAGGCTAGACAGTCTAATTTTCGTTCCTTTCATAATTTCAAAGCAGGAGCAGCATCAACTTCCTCTGCACCAAAACAGGAAGGAGCTGTTGATCGCTACAGACAAGGCTGGAGACCTAACCAGTCCTGGAACAAGGGCAAGCAGGCCAGGAAACCTGCTGCTGCCCCTAAGACAGCATGAATCGAGGGCCCCCGATCCGGGAACGGATCTAGTGGGGGGCAGACTTTCTCTCTTCGCCCAGGCTTGGGCAAGAGATGTCCAGGATCCCTGGGCGTTAGAGATCATATCTCAGGGATACCTTCTAGACTTCAAATTCTCTCCCCGAAGAGGGAGATTTCATCTGTCAAGGTTGTCAACAAACCAAATAAAGAAAGAGGCGTTTCTACGCTGCGTACAAGATCTTTTATTAATGGGAGTGATCCATCCGGTTCCGCGGTCGGAACAAGGACAAGGGTTTTACTCAAATCTGTTTGTGGTTCCCAAAAAAGAGGGAACTTTCAGGCCAATCTTGGATTTAAAGATCCTAAACAAATTCCTTAAGAGTTCCATCGTTCAAAATGGAAACTATTCGGACAATTTTACCCATGATCCAAAAGGGTCAGTACATGACCACAGTGGATTTAAAGGATGCTTACCTTCACATACCGATTCACAAAGATCATTACCGGTATCTAAGGTTTGCCTTTCTAGACAGGCATTACCAGTTTGTAGCTCTTCCATTCGGATTGGCTACGGCTCCGAGAATCTTCACAAAGGTTCTGGGTGCTCTTCTGGCGGTACTAAGACCGCGAGGAATTGCGGTAGCTCCGTACCTAGACGACATTCTGATACAAGCTTCAAGCTTTCAAACTGCCAAGTCTCATACAGAGTTAGTACTGGCATTTCTAAGGTCGCATCGATGGAAGGTGAACGAAAAGAAGAGTTCTCTCTTTCCACTCACAAGAGTTCCCTTCTTGGGGACTCTTATAGATTCTGTAGAAATGAAGATTTACCTGACAGAAGACAGGTTAACAAAGCTTCAAAATGCATGCCGTGTCCTTCATTCCATTCAACACCCGTCAGTAGCTCAATGCATGGAGGTGATCGGCTTAATGGTAGCAGCAATGGACATAGTACCCTTTGCACGTCTACATCTCAGACCGCTGCAATTGTGCATGCTAAGTCAGTGGAATGGGGATTACTCAGACTTGTCCCCTACTCTGAATCTGGATCAAGAGACCAGAAATTCTCTTCTATGGTGGCTTTCTCGGCCACATCTGTCCAGGGGGATGCCATTCAGCAGGCCGGACTGGACAATTGTAACAACAGACGCCAGCCTACTAGGTTGGGGCGCTGTCTGGAATTCTCTGAAGGCTCAGGGACAATGGAATCAGGAGGAGAGTCTCCTACCAATAAACATTCTGGAATTGAGAGCAGTTCTCAATGCCCTTCTGGCTTGGCCCCAGTTAACAACTCGGGGGTTCATCAGGTTTCAGTCGGACAACATCACGACTGTAGCTTACATCAACCATCAGGGAGGGACAAGAAGCTCCCTAGCAATGATGGAAGTATCAAAGATAATTCGCTGGGCAGAGTCTCACTCTTGCCACCTGTCAGCAATCCACATCCCGGGAGTGGAGAACTGGGAGGCGGATTTCTTAAGTCGTCAGACTTTTCATCCGGGGGAGTGGGAACTTCATCCGGAGGTCTTTGCCCAAATACTTCGACGTTGGGGCAAACCAGAGATAGATCTCATGGCGTCTCGACAGAACGCCAAGCTTCCTCGTTACGGGTCCAGATCCAGGGATCCGGGAGCGGTTCTGATAGATGCTTTGACAGCACCTTGGACCTTCGGGATGGCTTATGTGTTTCCACCCTTCCCGATGCTTCCTCGATTGATTGCCAGAATCAAACAGGAGAGAGCATCAGTGATTCTAATAGCGCCTGCATGGCCACGCAGGACTTGGTATGCAGATCTAGTGGACATGTCATCCTGTCCACCTTGGTCGCTACCTCTGAAACAGGACCTTCTGATCCAGGGTCCCTTCAAACATCAAAATCTAATTTCTCTGAAGCTGACTGCTTGGAAATTGAACGCTTGATTTTATCAAAACGTGGTTTTTCTGAGTCAGTTATTGATACCTTAATACAGGCTAGGAAGCCTGTTACCAGAAAGATTTACCATAAGATATGGCGCAAATACTTATATTGGTGCGAATCCAAGAGTTACTCATGGAGTAAGGTTAGGATTCCGAGGATATTGTCTTTTCTACAAGAAGGTTTAGAAAAGGGTTTATCCGCTAGTTCCTTAAAGGGACAGATTTCAGCTCTGTCCATTCTTTTACACAAACGTCTGTCAGAAGTTCCGGACGTTCAAGCTTTTTGTCAGGCTTTAGCTAGGATCAAGCCTGTGTTTAAAACTGTTGCTCCACCATGGAGTTTGAACTTAGTTCTTAATGTTTTACAGGGGGTTCCGTTTGAACCCCTTCATTCCATTGATATCAAGTTGTTATCTTGGAAAGTTCTGTTTTTAATGGCGATTTCCTCGGCTCGAAGAGTCTCTGAGTTATCTGCCTTACATTGTGATTCTCCTTATCTGATTTTTCATTCAGACAAGGTAGTTCTGCGTACTAAACCTGGGTTCCTACCTAAGGTGGTCACTAACAGGAATATCAATCAAGAGATTGTGGTTCCATCTTTGTGTCCTAATCCTTCTTCGAAAAAGGAACGTCTGCTACACAATCTAGATGTAGTCCGTGCCCTGAAATTTTATCTACAGGCAACTAAGGATTTTCGACAAACGTCTTCCCTGTTTGTCGTTTATTCTGGTCAGAGGAGAGGTCAAAAAGCTTCGGCTACCTCTCTCTCCTTTTGGCTTCGTAGCATAATACGGTTAGCCTATGAGACTGCTGGACAGCAGCCTCCTGAAAGAATTACAGCACATTCTACTAGAGCTGTGGCTTCCACTTGGGCCTTTAAGAATGAGGCTTCTGTTGAACAGATTTGCAAGGCTGCAACTTGGTCTTCTCTTCATACTTTTTCCAAATTTTACAAATTTGACACTTTTGCTTCTTCGGAGGCTGTTTTTGGGAGAAAGGTTCTTCAGGCAGTGGTTCCTTCCGTATAAAGAGCCTGCCTGTCCCTCCCGTCATCCGTGTACTTTAGCTTTGGTATTGGTATCCCATAAGTAATGGATGATCCGTGGACTGGATACACTTAACAAGAGAAAACATAATTTATGCTTACCTGATAAATTTATTTCTCTTGTAGTGTATCCAGTCCACGGCCCGCCCTGTCACTTTAAGGCAGGTAATTTTTCCATTAAACTACAGTCACCACTGCACCCTATGGTTTTCCTTTCTCTGCATGTTTTCGGTCGAATGACTGGTAATGGCAGTTAGGGGAGGAGCTATATAGCAGCTCTGCTGGGTGAATCCTCTTGCACTTCCTGTTGGGGAGGAGTTAATATCCCATAAGTAATGGATGATCCGTGGACTGGATACACTACAAGAGAAATAAATTTATCAGGTAAGCATAAATTATGTTTTTTAAAAATATATATAATCCATTTATTACCCATTCCCCAGTTTTGCACAACCAACATGGTTAAATTAATACACTGTTTACCTCTGTGATTACCTTTTATCTAAGCCTCTGCAGACTGCCCCCTTTTCTCAGTGCTTTTGGAAGACTTGCACTTTAGCTACACAGGAGTGAGCACAATTTTATTTATATGGTGCACATGAACTAGCACTGTCTAGCGAGGCGGCCTTCATATCTTCCATTACATTAATAACAGTTGACATTAGGCATGCACCGAAATGAAAATTCTGGACCGAAACTGAAACCGAAAATTCAGGACGCCCTTGGCCAAAAACAGAAAATTACTTTTTTTAAAACAAATTATTTTAAATGCCTATATAAAGTCTACTGTAAACGTGTTTTCTTAGGTAACTATTTTTTTGTGCATAATTAGACTATTTAATGAATTAATCTGAATTAAAAAACTGCAAGCCAATAAAATAAAATGACCACACTTTTATTGAAAGTAACACACTAAAATTCGACAAAAAATATCTTAAAACAAAAAAACGATGTCATTTTCAGCCAAGATGTTTCTGCGGCCAAAATTCTGGTGCATCCCTACTTAAAACATTATGAATTATCAATATACTGTATTATTCTTTATTTAGTTCTGTGTAACAGAATCAGATTTAAGTTTTTTTTTTTACCAATTATCCAAATAAAGTATAGTCCTAGAAAACTAATATTATATGCAAAACAGTAAGTCAAGAAATTAACTCAAACAGCAGCTCTGGGCTAACAAATTTGAAATATGCAGCACATTAATTTTAACGAAAACAAGAGGCAAAAAAAAATGAAAACCGAAATAAAGAAAAATGCATTTTTTCTGCGGCCAAAATTTTGGTGCATCCCTAGTTGACATTATACAGTAACATATTTTGTCTGCTAAATACCTTGTAATTAAGATATTTCTGTTGCCTTGGTATAGATTAACATATTAGACAAGTCTAAACATTTTTAAAACAGTATCTTGTTTGCTGCATTTGTTTTTCAATAGCCATATAAAATACATTTTGCCAATATTATCTGCTAAAGCCATTTAGGAAAATGTATGTAGCAGGGTTAGCCTTGATAAGTCAGCAGGGTCATTTCTAGCTCTGAGAATTTAAAAAAAGTTTTCAGAGCTAAATTACATGAAAAGAGGCAAAATAACTAATTAATGTATATTTCAAAGGTAATTTACTGTGTATGACTAAAGATTGTATATAAAAATGTCAAGGTGGGATTTCCGGTGGGCGGATATTTTATCCTGGAATTTGGGGGGGGGATTAATTCCCCCATTAAAAGGAAAACCAAACCATTCTGACGCACCTAAGGAAATCCCAAGCCACATCATGCTCCTACAGGAGACTCACCTTAAAGGGACAGTCTACCATAGAATTGTTATTGTTTTAAAAGATAGATATTTCCTTTATTACTCATTCACCAGTTTTGCATAACCAACACAGTTATATTAATGTACTTTTTACCTCTGTGATTACCTTCTATCTAGGAACCTTCTTCCAGCCTCCTGATCACATGACACTGTTTATTATCTATTGTCTTAAATTTAGCATTGTTTTGTGCTAAATCTTAAATAACCCCCTGTGCCTGAACACAGTGTTATCTATATGGCCCACATGTACTTTCTGTCTCTTTGTGTTGAAAAGAGATTTAAAAAGCATGTGATAAGAGGCAGCCCTCAAAGGCTTAGAAATTAGCATATGAGCCTACTTAGGTTTAGTTTCAACTAAGAATACCAAGAGAAAAAAAGCTAATTTGATGATAAAAGTGAATTGGAAAGTTGATTAAAATTAAAATTCCTATCTGAATAATTAAAGTTTAATTTATACTAGACTGTCCCTTTAACGCCCCTGAACATGACAAACTTAAAGTTAAATGGATCTCAGAGGTTCTTAGTGCTCCCTATAATAACTCCAGTAGAGGGGTAGCTATCCTCATTCATAAGGACCTAGAATACCAAATAGGTGAAAAAATAGTGGACCCTGAAGGGAGGTTTATTATTGTTAAGCTAAAATGGCAATGTTTATGGCCATAACCAAAGAGCACCCACTTTTTGGCACACACTTACTGCCTCTCTGGCTAGATTTCTAGACACCAAACTTGTCATTGCTGGGGACTTTAACACCAAATACAGCTTTGGATAGATTCAGGTACCCGACTAGTTATGCCCATGTCAAATCTAAGAGAGACATGACGGTGTTCTCCCTTAAAGTGCTTGACACCCTCTATAACACACTGGGAGTGCAGGACATATAGCGGAGACGTAACCCCACAGGCAGGGATTATACTTGTGCCTCTCAGGTACACAATACGCTATTCCGGATTGATCTTTTCCTTACCTTTAGCTCCCTGGAGCTACTGATTACAGACACTAAGATCACCAATATTACTATTTCAGACCATGCCCCTATATCTCTTCTACAATCTCCTCCACCCACTAACAAACGAGTGTTTCGCTTTCCAATTCACCTCATGAAATCTCCTGACTTTAACCTGTACCTAACGAGACAGTGGAACGACTTTGTAACCAATAATAGATCACACATAAATACACCGACTGTGTTTTGGGAAACTGCCAAAGCAGTCCTTAGAAGTGATATAATAGCATACCTCACCAAACAGAAACGCCTCCATAATAGCAGAGAGGAACATTACAATACACAACTGACGCCAACCTATGCCCGTTACTGCCAATACCCTACCCCAACTAATAGGTTTTGCCTAGGCTCCTATACCCAATGCAAATGCTTCCCCTTCTATAACGTCGGAAAGATATAGCACTCCTTGACAACATGTTTCGGACCTTTCTCTGGAAAGGGGGTAAGCCTAGGATAGGCACGCAAAAATTATATCGCCCATACGCGAAGGGAGGACTGGGCTTACCAAATCACCTTTACTATAACTGGGCTTCCCTAGCAAAGTTTGCATTAGATTGGAAACTGAATACTCAGCACTTCTCCAGCGCTCACTTGGAGGAGGACTCGCTGCCCCAGGTGTCTCCCTCCTTTCTGTCGCATGCCGCTTTGTCTGAATTGCCAACCACTATACAATATCATACTATGTTTCGGGATATACTTCTAGGTTGGAGAGCAATGATTAAATTCCTAGGTTGGGACTCTAGTCATACTAGGGACCTGCCTACTGTGGGAAACCCTAGATTTAACACTTGGAAATCCTTGGGCGTAGATAACATAGACAAACTGTTAGACACTGTCACTGAATCAGTTCTACCCTTTGACGTTGTAGGTAGAAAATACTTAATCCCATACACTAGTAGATTTGCCTACTTCCAAGTCCGGCATTATATTAATCACATCTTGCAGAACTGTGAGACGTTTTGGGACAAATCGCCTTTGGCTCGAACTGTTGCACAATTTCAACTACACAACTTTGCCATATCCCCCATCTAGAGTACGTTGATACAAACAAAAATTCCTACAATACAGTCAACCCATTTAACTGCTTGGAACAGGAAGTTACCCTAGAGTGTCTTCCGCTAAAATTATCTATGATAGCTTAAGCCTCACATGGTCTGCAACTCTTGCAGCTGACCTTAGAGAATCTCAAATACGCGTTGTGTACTAAGACTATCTTACTCCCAAGTAGATTAAAGGGACACTCAATCAAAATTTAACTTTCATTATTCAGATAGAGCATGCCATTTTAAACAACTTTCCAATTTACTTCCATTAACTAAATGTGCACAGTCTTTTTTTTTTTTTTTACTTTTTGAGTCACCAGCTCCTACTGAGCATGTGCAAGAATAAGTGTGTATGCATTTGTGAATGGCTGATGGCTGTCACATGGTACGTGTATGCATTTGTGATTGGCTGATGGCTGTCACATGGTACAGGGGGAGTGGAAAAAGACATAACTTTTAAAATTGTCAGAAAAAAAATCTACTACTAATTTGAAGTTCAGACAAAGTGCTATTGCATTGTCTCGTTATCTTTCATTTGTTGATTATGCAAATCTACTGGGTTGACTGGAGGAAAGACTTTTCTAATGTTTGTGGCAAATGTTCTTATCTTGACCCAGACTTTCTTCACTACACCTGGTATTGCCCCAAAATTCACAGAATACTGGAGTCTGGTGTCTTTCTGGCTCTCCAGAATAGCATCTATACCTATCACCCTCACACCCATACAGATTCTGTTTTTAGACCAATTACCGGTTAGAGGACAGGATAAGAAGTTTTTTAATCAATAGTATACTTTTAGCCAGAAAGTGTCTCTTCCACAAATGGCTTCATAGAGAAGCACCATCCATTACATTTCTTAAGCAAATGATGTTGAAGAATCTGTTACGTGGACAATGTGATACTTTTTAAAATTCTTAGATCGCCCGACCCAGAAACAAATATTATACCCTTTTAAAAACACCATCTACATGATGGAAGCGAATCTTAGGGCTGAATGGAATATCTGGTCAACCGACCCAAGTGCTGATGTTATGGCAAGAGATGTGTGAGATAGCCACCAGAAGTTTAGTGATGCCTTGTAATTAACCTACTGTGTGCTTTAATGGTTTAGTTATAAATTACAGCAATAGATAGATATGTTAATGTAACTGATGCTTTTCCTATTTTTGTATCTTTCACCCCGGAGCTCATAGGTGGTTACGGGTGCTTTAGACACCAAATGTTTGATAAAGTAAAAAAAAAAAAAGAAAACTTTTCAATAGGCAACATGAAGACAAATTGCCGCTACTTTGGGGTGAAGACTCATGGACTAATGAGCAATTGAGGACTATGATTTAGAGACCTTGCTCCTATGTCTGCTACCTCGTTTCGACCTATATTGGTCTCTTTATTTTATTATGATCTTTTTATGGAGAATACCCTTGAGCGTCATGCAGTGGACTGTCGTGATTATGTATGTTGGTTATGATATTTGTTTGCCTATTGATGATATAAATAAAAGTTTAAAAAAAAAATGTCAAGGTGTCTATTGTCCCTTTAAAGGGCCTTTAAATACAGTAGAATTGTATAATTAACAAGTGCATAATAAAGAGACAATGCAATAACACTTACTCTGGATTTCAAATAAGCAGCAGATTTTGTTTTCTGACAATTTTGTTTTTCCTTCTTTGCCGGCCCCCTATATGCCCCAGAGGCAGAATTATTTTTCACTTTCTGCAATGAGGTACATTTTTTTTTTAGGTCATTTTGAAATAAAATTCCATTTTAAGTCAGGCAGTTACACTAAAGCACCAAGTCAATTGCAGTCTCTTGATTTAGAATACAGCATTTTTATAAGTTTAATAATATATTGCAGCAGTTTTGAATAAATGTGTTTCTTTTGCTCTTGGTTTAACACCACATAATTCTAAGTTAAAAATGATAATAAAAAAGGTGCATTGCGCACAAGAACATATTACATTCAGATCTCACAGCTTTGCAGACCTAGAAAGGCTTGGGGGGGCGGGGTTGAAAAAATCCCGTAGAGCCAGTCATCAATCAATGTGCTGCGTATTGACTTTTCTCTTCAAACAGCGCTTCGCTCAAGCTACATTGTGTTAAGGAAAACTTAAACAGTGCAGCCAAAGCACAGGGCTGTTTGAAGATAATAAGCTGATGTGGAGCAGCACTGCAAAGCAAAAGCCCAAACAGTTTCTGCATGTGTCCTGTTTTTCTGCAGACATGCTGCATTTTTTGCAATATCTCAGATCACAGCATGTTCTGCCTTGGGGAGTAACAGCCATCAGCCAATCAGGAATTAGTTTAGTTATACACCGAACTTGTGCACATGCTGGTGCCTCAGGAAGTGTGTATCTAAAAAGATTGTGCAAGATGTGTTAATAGAAGTAAATTGGAAAGTCGCTTAAAACTTAGCTTTATCTTAATCGTGAGAGTTTAGTTTTGACTTTAGTGTCCCTTTAAGGCACAACTATTATAAAATCCAGATGGTTTTGTTTTTTCTTGTCTCCCTTAATTGTTGCTACTTAAAGGGACATGAAACCCTAAAAAATTATTTAAAGGGACAGTAAACCTCAAAAATAATGTTATATAATTCTGCACATAGTGCAGAATTATATAACATTATATTAGCCTTATCGTTATAAAACATAGATTCCCTTTGATTTTTTTAAAACAATGACAGTTTTTCAGACCCGCTCTCTGTGCTCTTCTGAGCGGGTCTGTTTTTTTAACACAGCGCATCAGGCCAGCTGTATAGTCACAGCCCGGCCCGACCGCGCCATTACACTAAGTGCAGCTCGCTCCTGCTCTGTCTGACAGCAGGAGCGAGCTGCACTGTGTATAATGGCGCGGTCGGGCCGGGCTGTGACTATACAGCTGGTCCGATGCGCTGTGTGAAAAAAACAGACCCGCTCAGAAGAGCACAGAGAGCGGGTCTGTAAAACTGTCATTGTTTTAAAAAAAATCAAAGGGAATCTATGTTTTATAACGATAAGGCTAATATAATGTTATATAATTCTGCACTATGTGCAGAATTATAAAACATTATTTTTGAGGTTTACTGACACTTTAATTATTCGGATAGAGAATACAATTTTAAACAACTTTTCTCTTGTAAGGTGTATCCAGTCCACGGATCATCCATTACTTGTGGGATATTCTCATTCCCAACAGGAAGTTGCAAGAGGACACCCAACAGCAGAGCTGTAATATAGCTCCTCCCCTAACTGTCATAGCCAGTCATTCTCTTGCAACTCTCAACAAGCTAGGTCGTTGCAGGAGAGAGTGGTTAAATATAGCTAGTTTATTTTCTTCAATCAAAAGTTTGTTATTTTTAAATAGTACCGGAGTTGTGCTATTTTATCTCAGGCAGTAAATAGAAGAAGAATCTGCCTGAGGTTTCTATGATCTTAGCAGGTTGTAACTAAGATCCATTGCTGTTCTCACATATGTCTGAGGGAATTACACAGATGAGGTAACTTCAGCGAGAGAATGGCGTGCAGTTTATTCTGCTATCAGGTATGTGCAGTTATAATTTTTTCTAGAGATGGAAAACACTAGAAAATGCTGCTGATACCGGATTAATGTAAGTTAAGCCTGAATACAGTGATTTAATAACGACTGGTATCATGCTTACTCCCAGGGGTAATACTCTTATGATATTGCAATATAAAACGTTTGCTGGCATTTTTAATCGTTTTTTATATATGCTTTGGTGATAAAACTTTATTGGGGCCTAGTTTTTTCCACATGGCTGGCTTAAATTTTGACTAGAAAACAGTTTACTGAGTCTTTCCACTGTTATAGTATAAATGTTACAGTTGGTGCAGTTAAAATTACAAACTGTGACATCCAGCTTCCCTCAGGAGTCCCCTGTATGCTATAGGACATCTCTAAAGGGCTCAAAGGCTTTCCAAAGTCGTTTATTGGGGAAGGTAGGACCACAGCTTGCTGTGGCAGTTGGTTGTGACTGTTAAAAAACGTCTATTTCGTTTTTTTGATCCATTTTTTGAACTAAGGGGTTAATCATCCATTTGCAAGTGGATGCAATGCTCTGCTAGCCTATTACATACACTGTAAAAAGTTCGTTTGATTTACTGCATTTTTTCACTGTTTTTCATATTCTGACAAAATTTGTTTCTCTTAAAGGCACAGTACCGTTTTTTATATTTGCTTGTTAACTTGATTTAAAGTGTTTTCCAAGCTTGCTAGTCTCATTGCTAGTCTGTATAAATATGTCTGACATAGAAGAAACTCCTTGTTCATTATGTTTAAAAGCCATGGTGGAACCCCCTCTTAGAATGTGTACCAAATGTACTGATTTCATTTTATGTAATAAAGATCATATTCTTTTTTTTAAAAATTATCACCAGAGGAATCTGACGAGGGGAAAGTTATGCCAACTAACTCTCCCCCCGTGTTAGACCCTTTGACTCCCGCCCAAGGGACTCACGCTCAAATGGCGCCAAGTACATCTAGGGCGCCCATAGCGTTTACTTTACAAGACATGGCGGCAGTCATGGATAATACACTGTCAGCGGTAGCCAGACTACCTGAACTTAGAGGTTAGCGAGATAGCTCTGGGGTAAGACAAAATGCAGAGCATACTGACGCTTTAAGAACCATGTCTGATACTGCCTCACAATATGCAGAAGCTGAGGAAGGAGAGCTTCAGTCAGTGGGTGATGTTAATGACTCAGGAAAGATACCTGATTCTAATATTTATACATTTAAATTTAAGCTTGAACACCTCCGCGTGTTGCTTAGGGAGGTTTTAGCTGCTCTGAATGACTGTGATACCATTGCAGTGCCAGAGAAATTGTGTAGACTGGATAAATGCTTTGCAGTGCCGGTGTGTACTGATGTTTTTCCAATACCTAAAAGGTTTACAGAAATTATTAATAAGGAATGAGATAGACCAGGTGTGCCGTTCTCTTCCCCTCCTATTTTTAGAAAAATGTTTTCCAATAGACGCCACCACACGGGACTTATGGCAGACAGTCTCTAAGGTGGAGGGAGCAGTTTCTACTCTAGCAAAGCGTACTACTATCCCTGTCAAGGACAGTTGTGCTTTTTTAGATCCAATGGATAAAAAATTAGAAGGTTACCTTAAGAAAATATTTATTCAACAAGGTTTTATCCTACAGCCCATTGCATGCATTGCCCCTGTCACTGCTGCTGCGGCGTACTGGTTTGAGTCTCTGGAAGAGGCTTTACAGGTAGCGACTCCATTGGATGACATACTTGGCAAACTTAGAGCACTTAAGCTAGCCAATTATTTTATTTCTGATGCCATTGTTCATTTGAATAAACTAACAGCTAAGAATTCTGGTTTTGCTATACAGGCGCGCAGAGCGCTATGGCTTAAATCATGGTCAGCTGACGTGACTTTAAAATCTAAGCTATTTAACATTCCCTTCAAGGGCAGACCCTATTCGGGCCTGGTTTGAAGGAGATTATTGCTGATATCACGGGAGGAAAAGGTCGTGCCCTTCCTCAGGACAGGTCCAAATCTAGGGCCAAACAGTCTCATTTTCGTGCCTTTCGAAACTTCAAGGCAGGTGCGGCATCAACTTCCTCTAATAATAAACAAGAGGGAACTTTTGCTCAATCCAAGATGGTCTGGAGACCAAACCAGACCTGGAAAAAAGGTAAGCAGGTCAAAAAGCCTGCTGCTGCCTCTAAGACAGCATGAAGGAACGACCCCCTATCCGGTAACGGATCTAGTAGGGGGCAGACTTTCACTCTTGTTCAGGATCCCTGGGTGTTGGAAATTATATCCCAGAGATATCTTCTGGACTTCAAAGCTTTCCCCCCAAAAGGGAGATTTCACCTTACACAATTATCTGCAAACCAGATAAAGAGAGAGGCATTTTTACACTGTGTACGAGACCTCCTAGTTATGGGAGTGATCCATCCAGTTCCAAAGGAGGAACAGGAACAGGGTTTTTACTCAAATCTGTTTGTGGTTCCCAAAAAAGAGGGAACCTTCAGACCGATTTTGGATCTAAAGATCTTAAACAAATTCCTCAAAGTTCCGTCGTTCAAGATGGAAACTATTCGTACCATCCTACCACTGATCCAGGAGGGTCAATATATGACTACAGTGGATCTAAAGGATGCTTATCTTCACATTCCGATACACAAAGATCATCATCGGTTTCTCAGGTTTGCCTTTCAAGACAGGCATTACCAGTTGTAGCTCTTCCCTTTGGATTAGCTACAGCCCCAAGAATCTTTACAAAGGTTCTAGGGTCGCTTTTGGCGGTCCTAAGGCCGCGGGGCATAGCAGTAGCCCCTTATTTAGACAACATCCTGATACAGGCGTCAAACTTCCAAATTGCCAAGTCTCATACGGACGTAGTACTGGCATTTCTGAGTTTGCATGGGTGGAAAGTGAACGAGGAAAAGTGTTCTCTATCCCCACTCACAAGCGTTTCCTTTCTAGGGACTCTGATAGATTCTGTAGAAATGAAAATTTACCTTGACGGAGTCCAGGTTATCAAAGCTTCTAAATTCCTGTCGGGTTCTTCATTCCATTCCGCGCCCTTTGGTGGCTCAGTGTATGGAAGTAATCGGCTTAATGGTAGCGGCAATGGACATAGTGCCGTTTGCACACTTACATCTCAGACCGCTGAAACTATGCAGGCTCAGTCAGTGGAGCGGGGATTACACAGATTTGGCCCCTCAACTGAATCTGGACCAAGAGACCAGGGATCCTCTTCCCTGGTGGCTATCTCGGGTCCATCTGTCCAAAGGTATGACCTTCACAGGCCAGATTGGACTATTGTAACAACAAATGCCAGCCTTCTAGGTTGGGGTGCAGTCTGGAACTCCCTGAAGGCTCAGGGATCGTGGACTCAGGAGGAGTCTCTCCTTCCAATAAATATTCTGGAACTAAGAGCGATATTCAAGGCTCTTCAGGTTTGGCCTCAGTTAGCAACTCTGAGGTACATCAGATTTCAGTCGGTCAACATCACGACTGTAGCTTACATCAACCATCGAGGGGGAACAAGAAGTTCCCTAGAGATGTTAGAAGTTTCAAAAACAATTCACTGGGCAGAGATTCACTCTTGCCACCTATCAGCTATCCATATCCCAGGGGTAGAGCACTGGGAAGCGGATTTTCTAAGTCGTCAGACTTTTCATCCGGGAGAGTGGGAACTCCATCCGGAGGTATTTGCACAACTGATTCTCCGTTGGGGCAAACCAGAACTGGATCTCATGGCGTCTCGCCAGAACGCCAAGCTTCCGTGTTACGGATCCAGGTCCAGGGATCCCAAGGCGACACTAATAGATACTCTAGCAGCGCCCTGGTCTTTCAACCTGACTTATGTGTTTCCACCGTTTCCTCTGCTCCCTCGACTGATTGCCAAGATCAAGCAGGAGAGAGCATTGGTGATTCTGATAGCACCTGCGTGGCCACGCAGGACCTGGTATGCAGATCTAGTGGACATGTCATCCTTTCCACCATGGTCTCTGCCTCTGAGACAGGACCTTCTACTTCAGGGTCCTTTCAACCATCCAAATCTAATTTCTCTGAGGCTGACTGCCTGGAGATTGAACGCTTGATTTTATCAAAGCGTGGCTTCTCCGAGTCAGTTATTGATACCTTAATACAGGCACGAAAGCCTGTCACCAGGAAAATTTACCATAAGGTATGGCATAGATATCTTTATTGGGGTGAATCCAAGGGTTACTCATGGAGTAAGGTCAGGATTCCTAGGATTTTATCTTTTCTCCAAGAAGGTTTGGAAAAAGGATTGTCAGCTAGTTTCTTAAAGGGACAGATTTTTGCTCTGTCTATTCTTTTGCACTAGCGTCTGGCAGATGTTCCAGACGTTCAGGCATTTTGTCAGGCTTTAGTTAGAATCAAGCCTGTGTTTAAACCTGTTGCTCCACCATAGAGCTTAAACTTGGTTCTTAAGGTTCTTCAAGGAGTTCCGTTTGAACCTCTTCATTCCATAGATATCAAACTTTTATCTTGGAAAGTTCTTTTTTTTTTTTTTTTTTTTTGTAGCTATTTTCTCGGCTCGTAGAGTCTCTGAGCTATCTGCCTTACAATGTGATTCTCCTTATCTGATTTTTCATACGGATAAGGTAGTCCTGCGTACCAAACCTGGGTTCTTACCTAAGGTGGTATCTAACAAGAATATCAATCAAGAGATTGTGGTTCCATCCTTGTGTTACACAATCTGGACGTGGTCCGTGCTTTAAAGTTTTACTTACAAGCTACTAAAGATTTTCGTCAAACATCTGCTTTGTTTGTTGTCTACTCTGGACAGAGGAGAGGTCAAAAGGCTTTGGCAACCTCTTTTTCTTTTTGGCTAAGAAGCTTAATCCGCTTAGCCTTGGAGACTGCTGGACAGCAGCCTCCTGAAAGGATTACAGCTCATTCCACTAGAGCTGTGGCTTCCACTTGGGCCTTTAAAAATGAGGCTTCTGTTGAACAGATTTGCAAGGCGGCGACTTGGTCTTCGCTTCATACTTTTTCAAAATTTTACAAATGTGATACTTTTGCTTCTTTGGAGGCTATATTTGGGAGAATGGTTTTACAGGCAGTGGTTTCTTCCATTTAAGTTCCTGCCTTGTCCCTCCCTTCATCCGTGTACTTTAGCTTTGGTATTGGTATCCCACAAGTAATGGATGATCCATGGACTGGATACACCTTACAAGAGAAAACACAATTTATGCTTACCTGATAAATGTATTTCTCTTGTGGTGTATCCAGTCCACGGCCCGCCCTGTCATTTTAAGGCAGGTAATTTTTAAATTTAAACTACAGTAACCACTACACCCTATGGTTCCTCCTTTCTCGGCTTGTTTTCGGTCGAATGACTGGCTATGACAGTTAGGGGAGGAGCTATATTACAGCTGCTGTTGGGTGTCCTCTTGCAACTTCCTGTTGGGAATGAGAATATCCCACAAGTAATGGATGATCCGTGGACTGGATACACCACAAGAGAAATAAATTTATCAGGTAAGCATAAATTGTGTTTCTAATTTACTTCTATTATCTGATTTCTTTTATTCTCTTGGTATCATTTGTTGAAGGAGCAGCAATGCACTACTGGTTTCTAACTAAACACATGGGTGAGCCAATGACAATCAGTATATATGCAGCCACCAATCAGCAGTAAGAACCTAGGTTCTTTGCTGCTCCTGACCTTACATAGATAAACCTTTCAGCAAAGGATAATAAGAGAAAGAAGCAAATTAAATAATAGAAGTAAATTGGAAAGTTGTTTAAAATGGTATTCTCTGTCTAAATCATGAAAGAAAATTTTTGGGTTTCATGTCCCTTTAAGCTTTAAATCAATTTTCCACTGCTCTAAGCAATCACTTTATATTTTAAAGCTGGTTGAGACAATTTGCTCCATTTTGCAAACTACTTGGGTACAGAATATGCCCTTTTGTTTCTCAAACGCAAGAGGGGTTTTAATGTCCCTGTAAGCATTTATTGTTGTGTGTAGTCTTAGGAGTCTCATTTAACTATCTTAAAACTGTGTCATAAATAGACCAATCTTTACAATGTGAAAACAAAAACTGACTATTTTATTGAATTATATTGTGTATTAAACCATTTCAGTTGTGTCACTTGATAACCACACTCTGGTTCAGACCTGCTCCTTTCATTAGATGAGAGATCAGCTGTGTTCCCTGGTACCTCCGATTCAGTTACCGTGGAGCTAGTGTGCGGCTCTCTTAGACAATACTTATTAATTACACATATGGAACGTTCAGTTTTCTTTCAGTCTGCCAGCGTTTGCAGTTTACAAACTATTTCTACTGCTGATGTATTCAGGAAAGTATCCTGAGGCTGCAGGCTCTTGGAAAGTTTTTTGTAAAAGTTCTATATCTGCAATAAGATTTATTTACAAGGCAATAACTACATTAAGACTTGTTTGGTTGTTGTTTTTTCAATATTCTTTGCTATGCGGCTGTGTCCTAACACTGCAATGCGAAATTCACCTTTAATATTTTTATGGTAGTCTAAACTTTTAAATATACTGATATACTGTATATATATATATATATATATATATATATATATATATATATATATATATATATATATATATATATATATATATATATATATATACAGGGCTCAAAATTTCCACTCTTTACTAGCCATTGGCGAGTAGAAATTGAATGGTGGCGAGTAAACGCTAGTGAGTGAAAAAATGTATACTTCTATACACATTTTGGGCTATGTGCTAAAAATAATACCTAAAGGGATAGTATATATCCTAGAAAGGGCAAGGATATATTATTCCTCTAGGGCTGTAGGAACATCATTAGTGCTTAGACTGTTACTTCTGAGAGGATATATGGGGGCAGAGAGAGAGAGAGAGATGGGAGACAAAAAGCTAAAGTGGAAAG
>NC_069503.1:1102771789-1102861789 GCF_027579735.1 Bombina bombina | reverse complement strand
ATACAAGATATAAGGTAAAAAGAGGGCATGGGAAATAGTAATGAAAGTAAGCAGAGATACTAGTAAGGTACCTCTCTTATATAAAGAGAGTCTAGATTTATATGAGTATTTAGACATTGAGGATATTTAAGAATACATTTTTAAAGGATAACTATCAATATGACTAACCTAGAAAGTGGCATCTAGTGTTCCTATATGGATACAGAAACTGGAACAGATATAGTGTCTACTTGCTTTCACTGAAACCAAGTCTGAATTTGAGGAGATAGATTATATAAGGAAAGCCTCAATGTCTATATCCTTGTTGAGACCATAGGGAATAAGGGTCCCCGTTTTATGTATCCAGTAAGACTCTCTATGTCTCAAATCAAGGGTCATACTCCCCCTCTTTTTCTTTGTTTAACATTTTCCAGTATTGTCCCTCTCAAACACTGGGGATCCTGGTTATGAAAGTTCTTATAATGAAGGGAGAGGTTATGTGATTTCAGACCCTGTTTGATGTTGGTAATATGTTCCAGCAGTCTTTCTTTATAAGGGCAGGTTGTTTGGCCAATATACTGATAATTGCAACTACATTGTACCAGATAACCATTGCTAGTCGATTTTATTAGTTTAGTTGTTTTTTTGTCATAATGGTGTTCACAAGCAACACAGTTAGCCCTATTGCATTTATAAAATCTAACACTCTGTGTTTATAGCCAGTTATTACCACCTATTTCTCTTAATTGGCTGGGGGCTGACAAATTTAAAAAAACATTATTTTTTTGAAAAATTATCTGGGGACCACTGGCAACTAGACCCTTAAGTAATTGGTCCTTTTCCAATACATGCCAAAGTTTTTTGATGATGGTTTTTATTTCTCTGGCCCCTTCGTTATAGGTTGTCACAAAATTAGTCCCAATTAGCTTCTTATCTTTTCTACCTTTCCTCACTTGTAATAGATATTTTTTGTTGCAGGATTTTGCTTTAGTGTATGCTTCATTAATATTTTTCTTTTTGTAACCCTTCACCAGAAAGCGATTGGTTAGTGTAATTGACTCTTTTTTCGAAATCCTCAATTTTGCTACAATTCCTGTGAATCCGCTGGAATTGTCCGAACGGGATGTTCTTAATCCAGTTCCGATGGTGGCAATTTTTTGCATGTTGATAACCATTTCTGTCTGTGTCTTTCTTGTATAATCTGTAATCTGGTTATAATATTGTCTTGATCCGGAGTCGAAATTAAATTCAAAAACTCAATTTCCTTGTAGCTACTTTTATGAGTAAAAATAAAGTTCTTATAATTTCTATTAACGTATTTGAGGACATCTAATAAGATTTCCTCACTTCCACTCCAGATCAGTACAATATCATCAATAATACGCCCCCAAAAGATAATATGTGATCTAAAGGGATTGTTATTCCAGATAGTGGCTTCTTCCCAGTGGCCCATGTATAAATTGGCGTAACTGGAGGCAAAGTGTGTGCCCATTGCTGTGCCTCTAATTTGAAGAAAATATTGTTCTTCAAAAAGAAAATAGTTATGTTCTGAGATGTATTTAATAGATATTAAAAAGTGTTGTTTATTCAAGGGCAATGCGGTCCTTTCTTTAAACCAAAAATCCACTGCAAGGATTCCCTGTTCATAAGGGATACAAGTGTACAAACTACTTGCATCCATTGTAATCCACTGGAAGTGTTTTTCCCATTTTATATCTGAGACTTTCTCAATGATATCCATAGTGTCTCTTATATATGATTGTAGTGTGGGTACAATGGTTTGTAGGAAGGTATCTACAAATTCAGATAATTTAGTAGTAAGTGAATTCATACCAGACACAATGGGCCTTCCTGGTGCGTTGTTAGGGTTTTTATGCACTTTAGGCAGATGGTAGAATACAGCAGTAGTTGGATTGGGGATATTTAAAAATTTTAGCTCATTTATATTAAGTACACCTGAATCTTTGGCGTCATCCAAAAGATTATTGTATACATGAATAAACTCTGGTGTAGGGTTCTTGGTTATTTTTTTATATTCTTCTATTTCTCCCAATAGTCTGTTAGCTTTGGTAACATAATCTTTTCTATCTTGCATAACTATTCCACCTCCCTTATCCGCTTCTCTTATTACAATCCCTTTATCATTCTTAATTTCCTCTAAAAGATCTTTTTTGGTTAAATTATCTTGTTTAATTTTATAAGTTTGGCACATTTTATTAAAATCCTCTTGTACCAAATTATTAAATACGGGTATAGAGTGTCCCTTAGACTGAACGGGATAAAAGATGGAATTTGGTTTATAGGTAGTGTGTGAGTCATATGTTAAGACCGTTCTCACATTGTCAGGATTTTCATTTTCTATCACTAATTCTCTAAAACATTTAAAGTCTCTACATCCTGAAGTTGATCCACATCAGCTGTGTTGTTTCCTTTGTCATCCAATAGAGAGCCATCATTTATCTTGAAATATCTGTGTAATGTTAGTTTGCGGATGTATTTATTCCAATCCACAAACAAAGCAAATGAATTTGGGCCCCTGGTGGGAGCAAAGGAAAGACCTTTTCTAAGTAAATCCTCCTCCTGCTTTGTGAGTATTCTTTTAGACAAGTTAACATTTTTAATCAATTCTTTATTCAGAGTGGTCCTGTTGGCCTTCTCTTTTTTTGTCTAAATCTAATTCTTCCTCTGCATCCCCTCCTAGTCTTCTTTTTGTCCCTTTTCCCCTCCACTCTGGGGTTCCTATCCTATCCATTCTGGTGGTTCCTGGTAATTGTTCGTTCTGTGGCTGTTTTGAAATGGGCTTAAAGGGACAGTCTACACTATAATTTGTATTGTTTAAAAAGATAGATAATCCATTCATTACCCACTCCTCAGTTTTGCATACCCAACACAGTTATATTAATATATATTTCTTCTGTTATGTGTGATCAGTCCACGGGTCATCATTACTTCTGGGATATAACTCCTCCCCAACAGGAAATGCAAGAGGATTCACCCAGCAGAGCTGCATATAGCTCCTCCCCTCTACGTCAGTCCCAGTCATTCTCTTGCACCCAACGACTAGATAGGATGTGTGAGAGGACTATGGTGATTATACTTAGTTTTTATGACTTCAATCAAAAGTTTGTTATTTTACAATAGCACCGGAGCGTGTTATTACTTCTCTGGCAGAGTTTGAGGAAGAATCTACCAGAGTTTTTTACTATGATTTTAACCGGAGTAGTTAAGATCATATTGCTGTTCTCGGCCATCTGAGGGAGGTAAAAGCTTCAGATCAGGGGACAGCGGGCAGATGAATCTGCATTGAGGTATGTAGCAGTTTTTATTTTCTGAATGGAATTGATGAGAAAATCCTGCCATACCGTTATAATGTCATGTATGTATACACTTCAGTATTCTGGGGATGGTATTTCACCGGAACTACTCTGTTAAAAGTCACTAATCCTTTTAATAAGTATTTATCATGTTAAACGTTTTTGCTGGAATGTAGAATCGTTTACATTTCTGAGGTACTGAGTGAATAAATATTTGGGCATTATTTTCCACTTGGCAGTTGTTTGATTTTAATTATGACAGTTTTGTTTCTCTTCACTGCTGTGTGTGAGGGGGAGGGGCCGTTTTTGGCGCTCTTTGCTACGCATCAAAAAATTCCAGTCAGTTACTCTTATATTTCCTGCATGATCCGGTTCATCTCTGACAGATCTCAGGGGTCTTCAAACTTCTTTAGAGGGAGGTAGATTCTCTCAGCAGAGCTGTGAGAATTTTATATTGACTGTGAATAAAAACGTTGCTCTGTAATTTTTATGTCAAATTTAATTATTGTTATTTTTCTAATGGGAACAAACCTTTGCTAAAAGTTGTGTTGTTTTAAAGTTTGATGCTATAACTGTTTTTCAGTTCATTATTTCAACTGTCATTTAATCATTTAATCGTTTAGTACCTCTTTGAGGCACAGTACGTTTTTGCTAAAAAAGATTATAACCAAGTTGCAAGTTTATTGCTAGTGTGTTAAACATGTCTGACTCAGAGGAAGATATCTGTGTCATTTGTTCCAATGCCAAGGTGGAGCCCAATAGAAATTTATGTACTAACTGTATTGATGCTACTTTAAATAAAAGCCAATCTGTACAATTTGAACAAATTTCACCAAACAGCGAGGGGAGAGTTATGCCGACTAACTCGCCTCACGCGGCAGTACCTGCATCTCCCGCCCGGGAGGTGCGTGATATTATGGCGCCTAGTACATCTGGGCGGCCATTACAGATAACATTACAAGATATGGCTACTGTTATGACTGAAGTTTTGTCTAAATTACCAGAACTAAGAGGCAAGCGTGATCACTCTGGGGTGAGAACAGAGTGCGCTGACAATACTAGGGCCATGTCTGATACTGCGTCACAGCTTGCAGAGCATGAGGACGGAGAGCTTCATTCTGTAGGTGACGGTTCTGATCCAAACAGATTGGATTCAGATATTTCAAATTTTAAATTTAAATTGGAGAACCTCCGTGTATTACTAGGGGAGGTCTTAGCAGCTCTCAATGATTGTAACACCGTTGCAATACCAGAGAAACTGTGTAGGTTGGATAAATACTTTGCGGTACCGGCGAGTACTGACGTGTTTCCTATACCTAAGAGACTAACTGAAATTGTTACTAAGGAGTGGGATAGACCCGGTGTGCCGTTCTCACCCCCTCCAATATTTAGAAAGATGTTTCCAATAGACACCACCACTCGGGACTTATGGCAAACGGTCCCTAAGGTGGAGGGAGCAGTTTCTACTTTAGCTAAGCGTACCACTATCCCGGTGGAGGATAGCTGTGCTTTTTCAGATCCAATGGATAAAAAATTAGAGGGTTACCTTAAGAAAATGTTTGTTCAACAAGGTTTTATATTGCAACCCCTTGCATGTATCGCGCCGATTACGGCTGCGGCAGCATTTTGGATTGAGTCTCTGGAAGAGAACCTTAGTTCATCTACGCTAGACGACATTACGGACAGGCTTAGAGTCCTTAAACTAGCTAATTCATTCATTTCGGAGGCCGTAGTACATTTAACCAAACTTACGGCTAAGAACTCAGGATTCGCCATACAGGCACGTAGGGCGCTGTGGCTAAAATCCTGGTCAGCTGATGTTACTTCTAAGTCCAAATTACTTAATATACCTTTCAAGGGGCAGTCTTTATTTGGGCCCGGTTTGAAAGAAATTATCGCTGACATTACAGGAGGTAAGGGCCACGCCCTACCTCAAGACAAAGCCAAAGCTAAGGCTAGACAGTCTAATTTTCGTCCCTTTCGGAATTTCAAAACAGGAGCAGCATCAACCTCCACTGCACCAAAACAGGAGGGAGCTGTTGCTCGTTACAGGCAAGGCTGGAAGCCTAACCAGTCCTGGAACAAGAGCAAGCAGGCCAGGAAACCTGCTGCTGCCCCAAAGACAGCATGAACCGAGAGCCCCCGATCCGGGACCGGATCTAGTGGGGGGCAGACTTTCTCTCTTCGCCCAGGCCTGGGCAAGAGATGTTCAGGATCCCTGGGCGCTAGAGATCATATCTCAGGGATACCTTCTAGACTTCAAATTATCTCCCCCAAGAGGGAGATTTCATCTGTCAAGGTTGTCAACAAACCAGATAAAGAAAGAAGCGTTTCTACGCTGTGTACAAGATCTGTTATTAATGGGAGTGATCCATCCGGTTCCGCGGTCGGAACAAGGACAAGGGTTCTACTCAAACCTGTTTGTGGTTCCCAAAAAAGAGGGAACTTTCAGGCCAATCTTAGATTTAAAGATTCTAAACAAATTCCTAAGAGTTCCATCGTTCAAAATGGAAACTATTCGGACAATCTTACCCATGATCCAAAAGGGTCAGTACATGACCACAGTGGATTTAAAAGATGCTTACCTTCACATACCGATTCACAAAGATCATCACCGGTATCTAAGGTTTGCCTTCTTAGACAGGCACTACCAGTTTGTAGCTCTTCCATTCGGATTGGCTACGGCTCCAAGAATCTTCACAAAGGTTCTGGGTGCCCTTCTGGCGGTACTAAGACCGCGAGGGATTTCGGTAGCTCCGTACCTAGACGACATTCTAATACAAGCTTCAAGCTTTCAAACTGCCAAGTCTCATACAGAGTTAGTTCTGGCATTTCTAAGGTCGCATGGATGGAAAGTGAACGAAAAGAAGAGTTCTCTTTTTCCTCTCACAAGAGTTCCATTCTTGGGGACTCTTATAGATTCTGTAGAAATGAAGATTTACCTGACAGAAGACAGGTTAACAAAGCTTCAAAATGCATGCCGTGTCCTTCATTCCATTCAACACCCGTCAGTAGCTCAATGCATGGAGGTGATCGGCTTAATGGTAGCGGCAATGGACATAGTACCTTTTGCACGCCTACACCTCAGACCGCTGCAATTGTGCATGCTAAGTCAGTGGAATGGGGATTACTCAGATTTGTCCCCTACTCTGAATCTGAATCAAGAGACCAGAAATTCTCTTCTATGGTGGCTTTATCGGCCACACCTGTCCAGGGGGATGCCATTCAGCAGGCCAGACTGGACAATTGTAACAACAGACGCCAGCCTACTAGGTTGGGGCGCTGTCTGGAATTCTCTGAAGGCTCAGGGACTATGGAATCAGGAGGAGAGTCTCCTTCCAATAAACATCCTGGAATTGAGAGCAGTTCTCAATGCCCTTCTGGCTTGGCCCCAATTAACAACTCGGGGGTTCATCAGGTTTCAGTCGGACAACATCACGACTGTAGCTTACATCAACCATCAGGGAGGGACAAGAAGCTCCCTAGCAATGATGGAAGTATCAAAGATAATTCGCTGGGCAGAGTCTCACTCTTGCCACCTGTCAGCAATCCACATCCCGGGAGTGGAGAACTGGGAGGCGGATTTCTTGAGTCGCCAGACTTTTCATCCGGGGGAGTGGGAACTTCATCCGGAGGTCTTTGCCCAAATACTTCGACGTTGGGGCAAACCAGAGATAGATCTCATGGCGTCTCGCCAGAACGCCAAACTTCCTCTCTACGGGTCCAGATCCAGGGATCCGGGAGCGGTTCTGATAGATGCTTTGACAGCACCTTGGAACTTCGGGATGGCTTATGTGTTTCCACCCTTCCCGCTGCTTCCTCGATTGATTGCCAAAATCAAACAGGAGAGAGCATCAGTGATTCTAATAGCGCCTGCATGGCCACGCAGGACTTGGTATGCAGATCTAGTGGACATGTCATCCTGTCCGCCTTGGTCTCTACCTCTAAGACAGGACCTTCTGATACAGGGTCCATTCAAACATCAAAATCTAACTTCTCTGAAGCTGACTGCTTGGAAATTGAACGCTTGATTTTATCAAAACGTGGTTTTTCTGAGTCGGTTATTGATACCCTGATACAGGCTAGGAAGCCTGTTACCAGAAGGATTTACCATAAAATATGGCGTAAATACCTATACTGGTGCGAATCCAAAGGTTACTCCTGGAGTAAGGTTAGGATCGCTAGGATATTGTCCTTTCTACAAGAAGGTTTAGAGAAGGGTCTATCAGCTAGTTCATTAAAGGGACAGATTTCAGCTCTGTCCATCTTGTTACACAGGCGTCTGTCAGAAAATCCAGACGTCCAGGCCTTTTGTCAGGCTTTAGCTAGGATCAAGCCTGTGTTTAAAGCTGTTGCTCCGCCATGGAGTTTAAACTTAGTTCTTAACGTTTTACAGGGTGTTCCGTTTGAACCCCTTCATTCCATTGATATAAAATTGTTATCTTGGAAAGTTCTGTTTTTAATGGCTATTTCCTCGGCTCGAAGAGTCTCTGAGTTATCAGCCTTACATTGTGATTCTCCTTATCTGATTTTTCACTCAGACAAGGTAGTTCTGCGTACTAAACCTGGGTTCTTACCTAAGGTAGTCACTAACAGGAATATCAATCAAGAGATTGTTGTTCCATCCTTGTGTCCAAATCCTTCTTCAAAGAAGGAACGTCTTCTACACAATCTGGATGTAGTTCGTGCCCTCAAGTTCTACTTGCAGGCAACTAAAGATTTTCGCCAAACTTCTTCCCTGTTTGTCGTTTATTCTGGACAGAGGAGAGGTCAAAAAGCTTCTGCTACCTCTCTCTCTTTTTGGCTTCGTAGCATAATACGTTTAGCCTATGAGACTGCTGGACAGCAGCCTCCTGAAAGAATTACAGCTCACTCCACTAGAGCTGTGGCTTCCACTTGGGCCTTTAAGAATGAGGCCTCTGTTGAACAGATTTGCAAGGCTGCAACTTGGTCTTCGCTTCATACTTTTTCCAAATTTTACAAATTTGACACTTTTGCTTCTTCGGAGGCTATTTTTGGGAGAAAGGTTCTTCAGGCAGTGGTTCCTTCTGTATAATGAGCCTGCCTATCCCTCCCGTCATCCGTGTACTTTTGCTTTGGTATTGGTATCCCAGAAGTAATGATGACCCGTGGACTGATCACACATAACAGAAGAAAACATAATTTATGCTTACCTGATAAATTCCTTTCTTCTGTTGTGTGATCAGTCCACGGCCCGCCCTGTTTTAAGGCAGGTAAATATCTTTTAAATTATACTCCAGTCACCACTTCACCCTTGGTTACTCCTTTCTCGTTGATTCTTGGTCGAATGACTGGGACTGACGTAGAGGGGAGGAGCTATATGCAGCTCTGCTGGGTGAATCCTCTTGCATTTCCTGTTGGGGAGGAGTTATATCCCAGAAGTAATGATGACCCGTGGACTGATCACACAACAGAAGAAAGGAATTTATCAGGTAAGCATAAATTATGTTTTTACCTCTGTGACTTCCTTGTATCTAAGCCTCTGCAGACTGCCCCCTTATCTCAGTGCTTTTGACAGACATGCAGCTTAGCCAATCAGTGCAGATTCCTAAATAACTCCACAGGAGTGAGCACAATGTTATCTATATGACACACGTGAACTAGCACTGTCTAACTGTGAAAAACGTTCAAAATGCTCTGAGCTAAGAGGTGGTTTTCAACGGTTTAGAAATCAGTTTGAGCCTAACTAGGTTTAGCTTTTCAAAAATACCACCAAGGGAACAAAGCAAATTTAATAATAAAAGTCAATTGGAAAGTTGTTTAAAATGTCATGCCCTATCTGAATCATGCAAGTTTAATTTTGACTAGACTGTCCCTTTAACTTTAAAAAAATCCCTATTACTTCTATTGTGTTTATTATAATAGGCATTATAATTATTATGTGAATGTTTTTTCTGTCCATACTTAGGTTTCGCTTTTTGTTATTTGTATTGTTGTTTCTTATACTGCTCAGTTTCACCAATGCATCTATTTGTATTTGAATTTCTCATGGATTTTTCGTATGGTCTAAAGAAATTAATATGTTGTTTTTTACTCTTTCCATTATAATGAGTGGTAGACGCTTTCGCTTTTTTGTTTTGTATTTGTTTCTCATTGTTTTTCTTATAAGTATATAATGCACTATAACTCCTATTCGTCGCATAATCGGCATAATCTAGTGTAGAGCAATGGGTGCCTTCTACTGGGGTATCTGGAATCCCTTCCCACTCTGTCTCACCTTCCCCCATCTTATAATAATAAGATTTTCCTGAGTGTCATTATTAGTAAGTTCTTGTAAATAGGATTGAGCTTGCATTCTATTGGCTGATTGGAACAGATGAAGACTTCTCCCGGTAAGTGGATCTTCAGAGTTTAGTGTTAGGATTTTTTAAGGGTGTATTGGGTGGGGTTTTTTTTAGGTTAGGGCTTCGGGCCGCAATAGAGCTAAATGCCCTTTTAAGGGCAATGCCCATCCAAATGTCCTTTTCAGGGCAATGTGGAGCTTAGGTTTTTTAGTTAGGGTTTTATTTTGGGGGTTGGTTGTGTGGGTGGTGGGTTTTACTGTTGGGGGGTTGGTTGTATTTTTTTTCACAGGTAAAAGAGCTGATTTCTTTGGGGCAATGCCCCGCAAAAGGCCCTTTTAAGGGCTATTGGTAGTTTAGTTTAGGCTAGGTTTTTTTATTTTGGGTGGGCTTTTTTATTTTGATAAGGCTATTAGATTAGGTGTAATTAGTTTAAAGATCTGTAATTTGTTTTTTATTTTCTGTAATTTAGTGTTTTTTTTTGTAATTTAGCTAATTGTTTTAAATTTAGTTAATTGTATTTAATTTAGGTAATTTATTTAATTGTAGTGTAGGTTAGGTTTTATTTTACAGGTCAATTTGTATTTATTTTAGCTAGGTAGTTATTAAATAGTTAATAACTATTTAGTAACTATTCTACCTAGTTAAAATAAATACAAACTTGCCTGTAAAATAAAAATAAACCCTAAGCTAGATACAATGTAGCTATTAGTTATATTGTAGCTAGTTTAGGGTTTATTTTATAGGTAAGTATTTAGTTTTAAATAGGAATTATTTAGGTAATGATAGTAATTTTTATTTAGATTTATTTAAATTATATTTAAGTTAGGGGGGGTTAGGGTTAGACTTAGATTTAGGGGTTAATAAATATAATATAGTGACGGCGACGTTGGGGGCAGCAGATTAGGGGTTAATAAATGTAGGTAGGTGGCGGCGATGTTAGGGGCGGCAGATTAGGGGTTAATAATTAACTAGTGTTTGCGATGCGGGAGTACGGCGGTTAAGGGATTAATATGTTTATTATAGTGGCGGCGACGTTGGGGCGGCAGATTAGGGGTTAATAACATTATGTAGGTGTCGGTGATGTGAGCAGCAGATTAAGGGTTAATAAATATAATGTAGGTGTCGGCGATGTTGGGGGCAGCAGATTAGGGGTTCATAATTATAATGTAGGTGGCAGCGATGTCCGGAGCGGCAGATTAGGGGTTAATAAGTATAATGCAGATGCTGGGGATGTCGGGGGCGGCAGATTAGGGGTTAAAAAATATACGATTAGGGGTGTTTAGACTCGAGGTTCATGTAAGGGTGTTAGGTGTAAACATAAATTTAGTTTCCCCATAGGAATCAATGGGGCTGCGTTACTGAGCTTTACGCTGCCTTATTGCAGGTGTTAGACTTTTTTTCAGCCGGCTCTCCCCATTGATGTCTATGGTGAAATTGTGCACAAGCACGTACAACCAGCTCACCGCTGACTTAAGCAGCGCTGGTATTGGAGTGCGGTATGGAGCACAATTTTGCTCTATGCTCACTTCTTGCCTTTTACTTTAGAAAAACCTGTAATACCAGCGCTGTAGGTAAGTGAGCGGTGACAATAACGTGCAAGTTAGTACCGCAAACCTCATAACGCAAATCTCGTAATCTAGCCGTTAGAAATGTATTGAGTTTGTTAGATTCTACATGTTTTTCAAATCTTTCCACCTATATATATAAACATACATACACACTCACACACTCACTCACACACACACACACACACACACACACATATATATATATATATATATATATATATATATATATATATATATATGACATGAGCCAGTGCTTGTCTTATTGTACGACTATTGATTAATACATTGCTTTTCCTATTTAATCTGCTCTGTTACTTTCACTGATAAAGAGACTAGTGGTGAATTTTAGGGAAGTGATCTAGTTGTGCCCTGCCCCTTTTTTGGCTACAACAATTCTGCAATTAAGTTGTTTTACATAATTTAACATAGCCCCCCCCCCCCCCCCGTCTAAAGATTATAACATGGTTAATTCTGTAACATTTTTTGGTTTCCCAGACCTGACAACTTACATATTTGATAGTGTGTTACTTTGAATACCTCAGGAAATAAGTGCCATCACTAAAGAGCTAACAGTCCTGAATAGTGCAGGATTATCTCAGTTTGGGCCCTTCTAACCCTTTAGCACATGAATATACATATCCCAGCTCACACAGTGAAACTAGGGGTTATCCAGACTTCACCCTCAGTCTGTCCCAATCCTACTATTGTCTGTACATTCCACTCACAGAGCACCTATGACTCCACCCCAACAGTAATGGCTCCGCCCACAGAACAACCGCAGCTATGCCAACAAGCCAAGGCCACCTGTTAAAACGACAGTTAAGATAACTGTGTAATTAATGCATTTAAATACTGCAATATAGAATATTTTGTAGTCCCCTATGTACTGTGGTCACACCATTCAAAGGCTGTCCAAGGTCCTGATGATCAATAGCTCTCCACTCAGGTGAGATGATCTAAAATGATCCTCCAATACTGCAAGATCACTAGTGATATTTTCAGAAGGCAGATTTTTTTTTTACTTCTCAAAGGGGCATTCCCTGCATTTCTGTATGTGAAGGAAAGACAAGCCCAGTGGCAATATAGCCCTGCATGACATGAGAGTTCTGCTGCATTTACACTTTGTGCATTGTATTCTGTATTAATTTTATTACATTTAAAGTTTGCACTTTCTATTTTATATTTTATTTTGGATACAGCAGTATATTAAGGATTGTGATTTTACAAATTCTGATTATGCTTTCACTGTTTTTGTGTAACTTTAACAAATTAGAGTCATACTTTGTATATTTATGTAATGCATGTAATAATTTATGTAATACTTTGTAAATTACAAATTACATTGCACTTTGCATTTCTTCTATTTAAAATACAACTGAAAAACTGTCAGCTTCAGTGTTCCAGAGAGCTTTGTTACTTTCTATGGACTAGATAATCAATCATTCTCTAGTTTGGAGAGACTGTATTGTGCAGACTTCAGAAAAAGAGCAGAACTTGGAAGTCCCAGAGAGATGAGAGATGCCTTCTATAAAAGTAATGAAGCGCACTGTGATACACAATTTCACATGAAATAGAGAAGGGAACTAAAGAACACCAGGGGGCTGAAATAAAGGCTCAGTTTGCATCAATTACAAATTAAAGTGAAGTGATTTCCCTACAATTTAACTTGTTTGTGTCTATATTTTAGTGTATATGACTGATTTTACTGATTTTACTATTTTACTGATTTATAAATCGGTAAAATAGCTTGTTTAAAATGCTTACATCATTTCACAGGCATTGTAATAAAGGATCAGACATGCCCTGGGAACTCCCCTGTTCAGCCCATGGAACTGACCTGTCCCTCCCACTTTCTGAAACTGTCAGTTTTAGTTTTACAATGGAGCAAATACAAAGTGCAATGTAATTTGTACAAAATACACAGAAATATACCAAATATGATCTTAATGTGTTAAATGTAACACAGAAACTTTCAAAACATAATCAGAATTTGTAAAATCACTGCTGAATCTAAATGTATTAAAATAGAAAATAGAAAGTGCAAAGCTTAAATAATACTGAAAGGACGCAATCTGAAGTGTAAAGTAATATAAAATACAATGCACAAAGTAGTGTAACAAAACTGTCATATAATGTTGTGCTATATGTCACTGGGCTTGTCTCTCTTTCAGATATAGAAATGAGAGAGATCTCGCAGCGCTGAAGAGTTCCACCCTTTTTCTTCTGAGCTTTCAGTGAGCTCAGCCCCTGTGAAGTGTTAACTATGATTTCTCTCCAACCTGGAGAATCCTTTGATCATCAGGCCCAATGTATTTTTCTTATTCTTTTGATGACCGACAGCACAATCAACTGCTTTACAGTGTATCTCATAGACTGTAATACACAGTGAGCTCCTACAGCTTAGCAACTATGGCCATCTTCAAGAGAAAATCAGCTTTAAAATTGGGGTGGCTGGTGAATGGTTTACTCTTAGGGCATTACAAAAGGTCTAATGTTTTGAAAGAACTGCTGGCAGTTGGTGGTACGTCTTTACCAGTATATTTGTAATCATTAACGGACCAGTAAATACAGTAGATTTGCACCAACAAATGCAACAACAACAAAATGACAATGCAATAGCTCCTAATCTGAATTTAAAATAAGTAGTAGATTGTTTTCTGACAAATGATAAATTTATGACTATTTCCACTCCTGTATCATGTGACAGCCATATTCTGTGAATTCTTGCACATGCTTAGTAGGAACTGGTGACTCAAAAATTGTAAATATAAAAAGTTGTTTAAAGTGGCATGCTCTACCTGAATCACGAAAGTTTAATTTTGACTTTAGTGTCCCTTTAAAGGGATATTAAACAGTCTTGTTAATTGTTGTACTTAAAAAGCACTAAGCAGCAGTATATCCTTAAAGGGACAGTCTTTATTTTATTTTTTACAAGATACATAATCCCTTTATTACCCATTCCCTAGTTTTGCATAACCAACACAGTTATATTAATATAGTTTTTACCTCTGTGATTACCTTGTATCTGAGCCTCTGCAAACTGCCTCCTTATCTCAGATCTTTTGACAGACATCCATTTTAGCCAATTAGATCTGGCTCACCTCCACTCCACGTGCGTGAGCACAGTGTTATCTATATGACACACATGAACTTACACCCTCTAGTGGTGAAAAACTGTCAAAATGCCCTGAGAGGAGAGGCGGCCTTCAAGGGCTTAGAAATTAGCATATGAACCTCCTAGTTTTAGCTTTAAACTAAGAATACCAAGAGAACACAGCAAAATTGGTGATAAAAGTAAATTAGAAAACTGTTTAAAATGATATTCTCTATCTGAATCATGAATTTTATTTTGGACTAGACTGTCCCTTTAATAGAAATAATGTATTATTCATCTATTTAATTTTACCCTGTATTTATTTTTTAAACTTTGTTTGTGCATTGTCCATTGCTCCCTGCCAGCCCTCCAGGGAGCCTGTGGTCTTTACAGGAAGTGTATCTAGAATGATTCTAGAAGTGTATCTAGAATGATGTCATAAAACTTCCAGTGTTGGTTTAGTTGGAATAGACTTTATAAACAGGAAGTCAGATTTGCTCATGCTTAGAACTGACAGAAGGAAACTTAAAGGGATATGATGCCCAAAAACGTTCTTTCTTTCATGTAATTAGCAAGAGTCCATGAGCTAGTGACGTATGGGATATACATTCCTACCAGGAGGGGCAAAGTTTCCCAAACCTCAAAATGCCTATAAATACACCCCTCACCACACCCACAAATCAGTTTTTACAAACTTTGCCTCCCATGGAGGTGGTGAAGTAAGTTTGTGCTAGATTCTACGTTGATATGCGCTTCGCAGCAGGCTGGAGCCCGGCTTTCCTTTCAGTGTGCAGTAAATGTCAGAGGGATGTGAAGAGAGTATTGCCTATTTGAATTCAATGATCTCCTTCTACGGGGTCTATTTCATAGGTTCTCTGTTATCGGTCATAGAGATTCATCTCTTACCTCCCTTTTCAGATCGACGATATACTCTTATATATACCATTACCTCTACTGATTCTCGTTTCAGTACTGGTTTGGCTTTCTACTACATGTAGATGAGTGTCCTGGGGTAAGTAAGTCTTATTTTCTGTGACACTCTAAGCTATGGTTGGGCACTTTTATATAAAGTTCTAAATATATGTGTTTAAACATTTATTTGCCTTGATTCAGGATGTTCAACGTTCCTTATTTCAGACAGTCAGTTTCATATTTGGGATAATGCATATGAATAAATCAATTTTTTCTTACCTTAAAATTTGACTTTTTTTCCTGTGGGCTGTTAGGCTCGCAGGGGCTGAAAATGCTTAATTTTATTGCGTCATTCTTGGCGCAAAAATTTTCTTGTCATTTCCGGCGTCATACGTGTCGCCGGAAGTTGCGTCATTTTTTTGACGTTTTTGCGCCAAAAAATGTCGGCGTTACCGGATGTGGCGTCATTTTTGGCGCCAAAAGCATTTAGGCGCAAAATAATGTGGGCTGCTTTTTTGGCGCTAAAAAATTCGAGCATCATTGTTGTCTCCACAATATTTAAGTCTCATTGTTTATTGCTTCTGGTTGCTAGAAGCTTGTTCATTGGCATTTTTTTCCCATTCCTGAAACTGTCATTTAAGGAATTTGATAAATTTTGCTTTATATGTTGTTTTTTCTATTACATATTGCAAGATGTCTCAGATTGACCCTGAATCAGAAGCCACTTCTGGAAAAACGCTTAACTGAGTTTCAGTTCTACCAAAGCTAAGTTCATTTATTTTAAATGTTATAAATGTTTATCTTTAGCTATGGTTTGTAATAAGTTATTATGATATACTTTTACATGCAGAATCCATTAGTATTTATGCTTTATATATTGCCATTCTTACATCTTATGTACAAGAAATATTTAGAAGATTTATAAGAAATATTTTTCTGATTCTATTTTAAAGGCTTTGTCTGACTTCGTGCCTTCTAATAAAATTTTTAGGTCTTTTTCACTTCTTTTTTAATTATTGAAGTTTCAAATGACCTACAACATACTGATTTATCCTTCTCTGATGATGTTTTTTCTCTTTCAGAATTTTCTTCATCAGATATTGACACTAACAAATCTACTTTTTTATCATTTTTTTATTATTAAAGTACATTTGTTCTTTGTTGAAAAGGTGTTGATTATTTTGGATATTAAGGTAACTAGTTCTTTAAGACTAGCTGACACTATTTCTGCCTATTTATTCTTCTGTGTTTTCAGAGGTTTTCTTTCCAATTCCCCATACTCTGGAATAGAATAGGCTGAGAATTTTCTTTTATTCCTTCTTCAAAGGTTTTAAACTATATTCTTTGCCAGCAGTTAAATTCAATTTGGAGGGTTCTCCAATTTATTGGGGCTATCTCTACTCCTACTAATTATGCTATTGTTTCTATAGCAAAATAGTATTTATTTTCCTTTAGATAGTTGTATCTTATTTATGGAAAATTATTTAGTTTCAGATACTTTTCTTGGTCCTGTGATTTATTGGGATATTGCAATTGCTTCATTTTTGTTCTGTTTACTTTAAGATCAAGTATCAGATTATGATTTATTTTAGCATTGTTAAGGGACGACATTTACTAGACTAGGTGCTGTTGCATTTGTCTTGTTGTTTTGCATTTATTGATTATGCAAGTCCACTGTATTGACTGGTCCTTTAAACTGGACTATCATGCTAATAATTTCATTTGTGTCTTCATTTTATTGAATATTTTCGCAAATGAGGGTTAATCTATGTCTTTAGCTATTTTAGCTAGAAGAATTTTGTGATTTTTAAAAAAACAAAAATCCATATTTCTTTTGTTCTAAGATAATCAATTATTTGTTTTATAATTGGATTCAATTCTTAACTGTTACTCTGGGCTTCAAGATTGAGTTCTAAGACTAAAACTTTAAGCTTATACTAGTTTGGTTGTTCTTATTAAGGAACGAATTCCTGAGTTCTTTCCCAAGTAACATGTTTATAATTGGAAATTTTTCAGTTCGAAATCAGCTCCCTAAAAATTGCAATGTACGTGCCGTATTCCAGCTTGGCTGGTAAGGGGCAGGTTAAGACTTCTTTGAAATTTATTTGGTTCTATTTGGTCCAAATTTCTTTGATTTTATTCCAGTAAGGCTAACACTTTCTTTAAGTGTGTTTCTGTCCTATATATTTTGGGTACTGTTGAAGCATGGCTGGGCACCCATGGGGTTTAAGCGCTGCTCAGACCTGGAATCTTCTGGGGTATTTCTTCCAGTTCCTTTTTTAGGAACTGGGTTTTGGAGTTTTATTCAAATTATTCTGCCTTTTTATGGTCAGTGATAGCATTATTTGTTTTCATTAGATACAATAAATGCATATTTTCATTTTTCTGTTTTCATTCAGATTATTTTCTGAGGATGCGAAATCTCATATGATTCACTTTGCTCTTCAGGACATAGTTAGAGGATCTTTTTTTTTTTTTCAAAAGCTCTTGATTCCTCACACAAGGGTCACCTTTTTTAGGTTTCCAGATAGTTTGTGTCACTGTCTTTGTCTCTATCAGACAAGAGACAATTTTATTGGGTTCCGTCTGTCGGTACCTTTAGTCTCTATTATTTCCTTCAGTTGCTATATATGCATAGAAGTTTTAGGTCTTATGGCCACAGCATTGGTTTCAATTCCCTTTGCTCATTTTCAATAGAAAGAACCTTTCCAGTCTTTTTTGATTGTTGTTTCTTCAAGAACATGGTTGGAGGATCAATTTACCAAAAAGTTTGTTGATTCCTCAGACAAGGGTAACCTTTTTAGGTTTCCAGATAGATTTAGTGTCCATGACTCTGTCTCTGACGGGCAAGAGACGTCTGAATTGGTTTCAGCTTGTCGAAACCTTCAGTCTCAATCATTCCCTTCGGTAGCCTTATGCATGGAAATTCTAGGTCTTATGACTGCTGCATTGGACGCGATCCCCTTTGCTCGTTTTCACATGCGTCCTCTTCAGCTCTGTATGCTGAACCAGTGGTGCAGGGATTATACAAAGATATCTCAATTAATATCTTTAAAACCGATTGTTCGACACTCTCTGACGTGGTGGACAGACCACCATCGTTTAGTTCAGGGGGCTTCTTTTGTTCTTCCAACCTGGACTATGATCTCAACAGATGCAAGTCTGACAGGTTGGGGAGCTGTATGGGGGTTTCTGACAGCACAAGGGGTTTGGGAATCTCAGGAGGCGAGATTACCAATCAACATTTTGGAACTCCGTGCAATTTTCAGAGCTCTTCAGTCGTGGGCTCTTCTAAAGAGAGAGTCGTTCATTTGTTTCCAGACGGACAATGTCACAACTGTGGCATATGTCAATCATCAAGGAGGGACTCACAGTCCTCTGGCTATGAAAGAAGTATTTCGAATACTTGTATGGGCGGAATCCAGCTCCTGTCTAATTTCTGCGGTTCATATCCCAGGTATAGACAATTGGGAAGCGGATTATCTCAGTCGCCAAACGCTACATCCGGGCGAATGGTCTCTTCACCCAGAGGTATATCTTCAGATTGTTCAAATATGGGGGCTTCCAGAAATAGTTCTGATGGCTTCTCATCTAAACAAGAAGCTTCCCAGGTATCTGTCCAGATCCAGGGATCCTCAGGCGGAAGCAGTGGATGCATTGTCACTTCTTTGGAAGTATCATCCTGCTTATATCTTTCCGCCTGTAGTTCTTCTTCCAAGAGTGATTTCCAAGATTCTAAGGAGCGTTCGTTTATTCTGCTGGTGGCTCCAGCATGGCCTCACAGGTTTTGGTATGCAGATCTTGTCCGGATGGCTACTTGCCAACCGTGGACTCTTCCGTTAAGACCAGACCTTCTATCGCAAGGTCCTTTTTTTCCATCAGGATCTCAAATCCTTAAATTTGAAGGTATGGAGATTGAATGCTTGATTCTTATTCATAGAGGTTTCTCTGACTCCATAATTAATACTATGTTACAGGCTCGTAAATCTGTATCTAGGATGATATATTATCGAGTCTGGAAGACTTACATTTTTTGGTGTTCTTCTCATCATTTTTCTTGGCATTCTTTTAGAATTCCTAGAATTTTACAGTTTCTTCAGGATGGTTTGGATAAAGGTTTGTCTGCAAGTTCCTTGAAAGGACAAATCTCTGCTCTTTCTGTTCTTTTTCACAGAAAGATTGCTAGTCTTCCTGATATTTATTGTTTTGTACAAGCTTTGGTTCGTATAAATCCTGTTAAGTCAATTTCTCCTCCTTGGAGTTTGAATTTGGTTCTAGGGGCTCTTCAAGCTCCTCCGTTTGAACCTATGCATTCGCTGGATATTAAATTACTTTCTTGGAAAGTTTTGTTTCTTTTGGCCATCTCTTCTGCTAGAAGAGTTTCTGAATTATCTGCTCTTTCTTGTGAGTCTCCTTTTCTGATTTTTCATCAGGGTAAGGCGGTTTTGCGAACTTCATTTAAATTTTTTCCTAAGGTTGTGAATTCTTACAACATTAGTAGAGAAATTGTAGTTCCTTCATTGTGTCCTAATCCTAAGAACTCTAAGGAAAGATCGTTGCATTCTTTGGATGTAGTTAGAGCTTTGAAATGTTATGTTGAAGCTACTAAAGATTTCCAAAAGACTTCTAGTCTATTTGTTATCTTTTCTGGTTCTAGGAAAGGTCAGAAGGCTTCTGCCATTTGTTTGGCATCATGGTTAAAGTCTTTGATTCATCATGCTTATGTTGAGTCGGGTAGAACTCCGCCTCAAAGGGTTGCAGCTCATTCAACTAGGTCAGTCTCTACTTCCTGGGCATTTAGGAATGAAGCTTCGGTTGATCAGATTTGCAAAGCAGCAACTTGGTCTTCTTTGCATACTTTTACTAAATTCTACCATTTTGATGTGTTTTCTTCCTCAGAAGCAATCTTTGGTAGAAAAGTACTTCAGGCAGCTGTTTCAGTTTGATTCTTCTGCTTATATTTTCAGTTTTTTTCATTATAAGATTTAAACTTTGTTTTGGGTGTGGATTATTTTTCAGCGGAATTGGCTGTCTTTATTTTATCCCTCCCTCTCTAGTGACTCTTGCATGGAAGATCCACATCTTGGGTAGTCATTATCCCATACGTCACTAGCTCATGGACTCTTGCTAATTACATGAAAGAAAACAATTTATGTAAGAACTTACCTGATAAATTCATTTCTTTCATATTAGCAAGAGTCCATGAGGCCCACCCTTTTTGTGGTGGTTATGATTTTTTTGTATAAAGCACAATTATTCCAATTCCTTATATTTATGCTTTCGCACTTTTTTCTTATCACCCCACTTCTTGGCTATTCGTTAAACTGATTTGTGGGTGTGGTGAGGGGTGTATTTATAGGCATTTTGAGGTTTGGGAAACTTTGCCCCTCCTGGTAGGATTGTATATCCCATACGTCACTAGCTCATGGACTCTTGCTAATATGAAAGAAATTAATTTATCAGGTAAGTTCTTACATAAATTATGTTTTGTGATTGACAGACCATACCATTTTAAAGAAAGTTTCCAATTGACTTCTATTCTCACATTTACTTTGTTCCCATAATATTCTGTGTTGAAGAGATACCTAGGTAGGCCTCTAGAGCACTACATGGCAGGAAATAGTGCGCCCATCTAGTGCTCTTGCAAATGAATAACATTCTTGCAAAACTGCTGCCATATAGTGCTCCAGAATTGGGCCGTCTTTTAAGCATACGTCCCTGCTTTTCATCAAAAGATAACAAGAAAATGAAAAAATTGATATTAGATGTAAATTAAAGTTGTTTTAAATCACATTAATTATTTCTATCTTGCCATATATTTTTATTGGGGGGGTGGATGTGATTTGCAGTGCTTCTCAATAAGTGATTTGGCGCTGTTTATTTCTACCTGGAGTAGCTGCCTCGGACATGGATAAGTCGTTAAGTAGCGCCATTCTAGGGGTTATGACAAGGGGGTTATGGGTAAAGGGTTTGATAAAGTGATTCTACTATGGACCAAAGTGGACGAATAATCGGACATTCCCACCCCATGTGAAAAAATGTGCCTGGAGATCCACATCCTCTCCAGCATCTACTGGAAGCCTTTCTATAGATTTTTAATTTGTCCGGTGTCGGGTGACGAAGGGGATCTTGTATGCCCATTCTGTAGTATTTTGGGTGTTAAAGGGATATTCCGAACAAAATTTAAATGCACATAGATGAATTACATCTTTCAATAGAAACATATTTGCAATAGACATGTTTTGGCAAAAATGCTTCTAGTAAAAGTTATCACTGTCTTTGTGTGAACATTTTTCTCTGCTCGTGCATGTGAAGGATAACTGTATATTCTCAGTGCACCAGCATTTTAAATTCTGTAGCTGTTCAAAGCACCGGTGGGGTCTGTATCATGTCAACAATTAACAAATTAAATCATTACCAGATGATATAAGTACCTTAGGCTCTCTGAGAAAGTGTTGTGTTTAAAATGCTGGTGCACGGTGCATATTTAAATACGCACTTGAAACAACTATAGCTTTTATTAGAAGCATTTTTGCTTATACATATATATTACAAAATTGCTTCTATGCATATTCCTCTTTCGGCGGAATATCCCTTTAAGTTCTAAAGCTCTGGTAAGTTCTGCATTACGTGGTATAGGTAAGTGTGGGATTTCTTAGTAGATATTCCTTTGGTGTTGTGAAGAATGTTATCCCATTCTAAAAAAACATGTTTGTGTAGGTCTAATTGATGGCATGTTGGAGGTCTACTGTCCCTTGGTGCCCAACATAATGCCTCCACTTATGTAACTTATAAAATGTGTAATTCTATTGAAACCGAAGCCTTGGTACCCTGAGATGTATGCCAATCTAGAATCCTCTGTAGTGTTGTTGCTTTGTGGGACGCCTTGTCCCCCCGTATCAGTGTCCCTGTATAAAGTGTGGCTATTTACAATCTGTTTCTTTTTATTTTTACTATAATTTATCATATTTGTTTTTACCAAAGGGGCACTGTTTAATATCCCTTTAATTGCTTTACATTACCATTAAATACAGTAGAATTGAATACTCAACAGGTGCATCATAAAAAGACAATGTAACACTTACTTTGAATTTCAAACTAGCAGTAGATTTATTTTCTGATACATTTCAGTTTACTTTTATTTCCTGTGTCATGCGACATCCATCAGCCAATCACAGACTGACATATGTAAATACTGTGTTCTTTTTTTTTAAGTTTAGTAGATACTAGCGCCTCCAAAAGTGTGCATATTAAAGACTGCACAATTTGGTGATGGGAGTGGCTTGGAAAGTTTATTTTTAATTGCATGCTCTATCTTAATCAGAAAGTTTAATTTTTATTTGCATGTCCATTTAGTTTAATTTGCACTGCTGTTAATTTTAAAGGGACATGAAACCCAATATTTTTCTTTCATGATTCAGATAGAGCATATCATTTTAAACAACTTTCCAATTTACTTCTATTATCTAATTTGCTTCATTCTCCTGGTATCCTTTGTTGAAAAACATGCCTAGGTAGACTCAGGAGCTGAGAGCTAGCTGCTTATTGGTAGCTGCACCCATTCCTCTTGTCATTGGCTTATTGATGTGTTCAGGTGTCCCCCAGTAGTGATTTGCTGCTAAAGGATACCAAGCGAACAAAGCAAAATTAATCATCAGAAAAGTGTTTAAAATTGAAGACTCTGAATCCTGAAAGAAAAATGTTGTGTTTCACGTCCCTTTAACTTTACCTAACAATACAGACAGAAACTGCTGCATTCTGTCTAATTGTTGCAGAACTCTGTTTGCTACCATAGAGTTTCCTTTTACTTAATAATAGAGAGGAACATAGAGTTAACAAGAGGGCTGATAACTGCACTGTATTAGTAGAGCGGAACTTGTTTTCTGTTCAGTATTTATGTGGCGTAATTTCCACAGTTTAATAAACCTTGTTGCCTGTAAGGAGCCTCACTGACCCTGCTGTATCCTGCAGTTTTATACCTCGCGCTGCCGCTTCCCAGCACTCTGCCTCATTGGAACCTGAATAATCTCCATATTACTTACTTCTGCGCTAAACTTGATTGGGTCTAGTGCTGAATACATTTTATTTTCTTAAAACCATCTAAACTTACTGCCCCTAATAGTTTTTATGCCTCATTTACACTCAATCATTTTAAATAAGCAAACAATATTGTGTAATGGTGAGTGGCTCAGTGTGTAGCTGAGCAGCCGATGGAAATGTATTGAGTTTGTTTGAATCTCGTTTTCAGTTGTCTGATCCACGACTGGGAGCAAATATTCGTTTTAATCTTGTATTCTCTATTTAAAGGGATTTAACATTCTAAGTCAAATCCCCCATGAAATGTTTAATCAGGTTAAAACTCTGCAAAGCAGTGTATTTGTGTTATTTTATGTCCTTCTTTTTCTGTAATTTGTTTCTGCAAACTGTCATTTTTCTGCTGTCCTAGATGCTGAAATGCATCTTTAATACTTAAAGGGACACAAAACCCAAGATTGTTATTTCATGATTCAAGTAGAGAATACTATTTAAAACAACATTCCAATTTACTTCTATTATCTAATTTGCTTCATTATTTAGCTATTCTTTGTTGAAGAAATAGCAATGCACATTTGTGAGCCAATCACACGAGGCATCTATGTGCAGCAACCAATCAGCAGCTACTGAGCCTATCTAGATATGCTTTTCAGCAAAGTATATCAAGAGAATGAAACAAATAGAAGTAAATTAGAAAGATGTTAAAAATTGCATGCTCTTTCTAAATCATGAAAGAAAAAATGTGGGTTTCATGTCCCTTTAAAGGGACATGAAACCCCAAAATGTTCTTTTGTGATTCAGAGTATACAATTTTAAATAAGTTTCCAATTTACATTTATTGATCAAATGTGCTTTGTTCTCATGATATTCTTTGTTGAAGAGATACCTACGTAGGCATAGTGCACTAAATGGCAGGAAATAGTGCTGCCATCTAGTGCTCTTACAAATGGAAAACATTTGTGCAAAACTGCTGTCAAATAGTGCACGCTCCTTAACTTGCGCCCCTGCTTCTCAACAAAAGATACCAAGAGAACTAAGAAGATGTGTTAACAGAATTAAATTAGAAATTTGCAAAGGGATTAAATACATAAAGTCAGCTCCAGAGCAACAGAGCACTATTGGGAGCTAGCTGAACACCAATCACCAGCTAGCCCCCAGTAGTGCAATGCTGCTGAGGATATGCAAATTTTCTTTTCAACAATAGATACCAAGAGAGCAAAGTCAACTTGATAATAGATGTAAATTTACATGTTGTATTTGAATCATGCAACTTTCATTTTGACTTCCCTTTTAAGTTTTGTGTGTCACGTTTTGTTTTTGGGGTTCTGTGGTCCCTTTTCAGAGCCCTGAGTCACCTAGTAGACAGTGATTAGTATCCCTATGGGAGTCACCTGCTACATAGCGGGGCATTAAGAAAGAAACCCCATGGCAGCTGCCCAGTTACTGAATGGCATATACAGATATTACATTTTGCATTAAAAAAAGGTTAACAGATTCACTTAAATGTGTTAAACATCCATTCTACAGGTATTACAAATGTATAAAATACATCATTTTAGTGATAATGAACTTTTCATTCAAAGGGAACTTATGGATCTTTACATTCCATGAAAGAAGGTTTCTCTAAAGCAAGGAGAGTTATTTAAAAAATAATAAAAGCACAACATCTATAGGGAAATGGTTTTTCAAACATTATGGTGTGTTATGGATATCTTGGATAAACAAAAATACATTTAGGTGGTAAATACGTTCACTAAGGGGGCATCTCTGACTATACGAGGTGGAAGAGTTTTTTTGGTTTTGCATATGTAAATGCTCAGGTACCATTCAAGAACACGGGGTCATGATCTCAAGCTAAAGGGTAGTAGATTCAGGAGTAATTTGAGGAAGCGCTTCTTTACAGAAAGAGTGATTGATTTATGGAATAAACTTCCTCAAGAGGTAGTAATGACAAACACTGTGGGCACATTCCTGGGACAAGCATAAGGCTATCCTACAAACTAGAAACGTTTATGCTGTTAGGTAATATCGGGCAGACTTGCTGGGCCTATGGCTCTTATCTGCCATCAATATCTATGTTTCTATGTGTGACAGATGATGACAGAGACAGGCTGCTTTTCTGCAATAACTTACATGACTGACTGCAATGCAACTCCAAACTGAAACTAGAACGTTTCCTGTTTCCTGTGCCCCCCTGCCCCTTCCTGTAGCAATTATATAATGAAAGTTCATTGCAAACCTTACTCCACACATTTCACAGTGGTAGATAAATAGGTTCTAAGGTCAGAGGCATCTTTTCACCTTCAGATCTTAGTAGGTTTTTGACTAAAGCTGAGTAAGGAGCCTTTTAGGTAAATAGGGTCCTGGTCATGAAGAGCTTTGTATGACAACATGCCAGGTATAAAATAAATGTGAAAGTTAATGGGGAGTGTAAATCATGAAGGACAGGTGTTATGCACAGGGGTATGTCTGCAGCATTCTATAGAAGCTGTGATATAGCATTTATAGAGGCACATTCAAAAGGCCATCCTTGTCAATAAAAAGATATGAACGGATGTCATAAAGTGGCAACATGTACTTTATAGGCTCTATGTTCTTTAGATGTAAAATGATTAGAGCTAACACCTGATATCTGAGTGTGACTACAACTTTCTAGACCTACTCCAAGATTATTCTAAGCCTGTTTCATCCAGAGAGATGCAGGGTCGCCCTGTAGGTGCCTACTTTTTTCAACAGTCATCCTGAGTTTCTTCCAGGGGCAAACAACATTGGTAAATAAATAAATAAATAAAGTCTATATAAGTTTACCGAAAAGAGAACTTCTGTGATTTTTTTGCTTTATAACGTTATTAAACAGTCAAGCGTCTCAAAATGCAGCTCATCTTGTGATCGAATCTTAATTGCCAAGGTTCAATTTAATTAATTTCAGCACATACTTCTTATGTAGCGATCGCCAGGTTTCTAAGCTATCAAGCCGTCAACTTGATTGTTCGTGGGTCAAACGCTGCTGTGTACGTTACTTCAAATCCACGATCTTAGAGCTTGCGAATACTATAGAAAGCAATGGGGAATAAAATGCTACCTTAAAGTAAACAATGGGAGTGTCAGCTATAAAAAGGCAACATTGTTTTTTCATACTTTTCTTGAACCTACAGCGCATACTCTTGTGTAGTGCTCTTTAAAACATGAATATGGAAGTTATAATTTATCAATTAATAATTGATTTCAGTGCTCCTTTAGGCTTGCTCAATAATGGTATACATTACTGCGACCATTTTAGAGCACACATAGTATATCACTTTTTTGGTGCCATTTAATATTTTAAAGTTAAAAACAAATGCATTTACATACCATACAGAAAATATTAACAAAAACTACATGAAAAGATGGCTGCTATTGCTTAGTAATAAGGATCACATGGTTTAAATTCTCTTAATTTATAATGTAAGCTTGATAACTTAGCTTAATCGCATCATCGATGTACCCAATGTTATCAACAGTCTGTAACTTGTGCCTGAATTAACACGAATGAAAAAAGGGTCATTTTTTATAACTTTGGACGTTCATTGGCTAGTCGCGGGTAATGGTGAACAAACTTAGCTTGAAGTTGACAAGTTGGTGCTTTGATAAATAGAGGCCATTGAGATCAGATTTAAACCAGTTGAGGGCTCTGACGCTAAGTCTGCTTCAACCGCTGTTTTAATATTCCGTGGTAATTAGAGTTTAACATTTTTAGAGAAGTCAAGTACTGTCCCCCTTTTCATTATTTATCAGTTGGTCATTGAACACTCTGCTCAGGACTGTTCATTTGCTGTGCCTGTTTGGGGATCCTGAGTGCCATGCTTTATAGTTCTTATAAATCCTCTCTTCTTGATTATATAGCTTTCCTTTAATCAATGCTTAAGTTATGAAATTTACCGTATTGGTGGGTATATGTTGTGTAAAAGCAACTATTTTAATTGGCAAAATAAAGTTAAAGGATATATTTGTAAACAATTTAAAACACTCGAGCAGGTAAAATGGATGACTGTCAACACATTGAAGCTTTACAGTAAACTATACCTTTCATTTTCCATTTTTTGTGCTGGATAATTCGCATCCACACCCAAACAAACTAGTTTATTTAGACACTCATAGGGCCAATATACCTTTAGAGCTATGCATTCCCTGCAACTGTAAAAGTATGATTTGTAGACTTCAGGTCATTTATTTTTCATAACATTTTTTTTAATATAATACTTTAGGCTTTCTGTTTAAGGAAACAGTGACCACTTTGAGATTGTTATATTAAATGTTTGTGAGCTAAAAAAAAAGTTTGCATTAGACTTTCATAGTTTATTTTGCCCCTTTATCTGTCCATATGTGGCTTCAGCAGAGGTAATAAGATGAAAAACTGCAAAACAATTCCAAAGTAAAGGAACATTGTACTGTAAACCCTAATGTGTCTCCAATGACTTGTTACACCATCTGTAGATTAAAATGTGAGGAATAGTTCCTTTAGGTATATTGTTGTATATCAAAATAGCTGTTTCTGCTAATTATAACCACAAGCTAATTAAATGGGCTGAGCTTGTAGAGAGAGCAGATAGCTTATCTAATTATTTACACAATGTCTTCCTTATTTTATTTCTCACTTTTTACTCAGTACATAGAAAGAACAATGTAAAATGAACATTTTAGTGTCTTTCTGTTACACTCCCCTCTGGAAACCTTATATTTTTGCAATAACCAGGACTATTTACCCCAACATTCTCTCCCCTTTAATTTTTTTCCCCAACTATCTATTTTACCTGATGGAGTACATTAAATTGTTTATAAATAGCTCCTTTGCCTTTGTATCACCATTTGACATGGCTAATTTTGACTGTGGTATCCCTACCTATACTGAAGGTTCTATCGACAAGCTATGTAAAGCTATCGATGTAAGCTATGTAAGGCTATCGATGTAAGCTATGACAAGCTATGTAAGGCTATCGAAAAGCTTTATAAACCTACCAGCAGAAGAAATTACACTCTAAGTGGGGAGTGGGAGAGAGAAAACTGTAAAATGTTCTTTTTCAATTGATCTTTCTAAGTATTGTATAGAGACATAAATAAGAAAGGGACGCATTTAAGTGATAAGATATGGATGTCTGATCTCTCTGCAAGCTTAGCCTATTTTGATGGGTTGCAGTTTCCAAGAGCAAAACCAGCAATTGAATTTACAAAAAGAAGCCTAAAGGAACAATTTACCATACATGTTATACTCGGCAACTGGTATAATGAGTAATTTGGAACAAATTAAGGGGAAAACAATTTTAATTAAGTTACTGAAATTTTCAGCCTAGGTGGGAATACAACAGGCACAATCATCTAATTTAAATGACAAAATAAAGATAAATTAATTGTTTATAAAAATGTAATACACCACAGAAGGTAAAATAGATCATTTGGAACACATTAAAGGAGAGAAACAAAAATACAGTACACTGTCCCTTTTACGTCGAGTGGTGTTGGTGGGGGAGTTTGGATACTGAAAAACAGTTGCAGCAAACAATGTGTTATTTCTTTAAAAATTACTATTTCACAAATTATATTTGCCCCTTTTAACATAATAGGAAATAATGTTGCTTGTTATACAACTAAAAAGAACTTGGTTTTCTTTGACTATGTACTAGCATACTGTTGCAGTTTGTGTTCTGATTGTCACTTAAGTACCTGCATATGAAGTTTGAAGCCTTGTCTAAAACGCGTTAGCACTCTGGAGCTTATTGAGCTTCTAGTGGCTGGTTGAGTAGGTTTTATGTGAAAGCTAAATTACTCTTAGCTCAGATCCTGTACTCTCTATTGGTTTTTTCAATAAAATGTAATTGTAAAGTAGTTGTTTTGAATTACACCATTATTTGTAATGAATAATTCTTTTCTTTGACACTTAAATTACAGTCCCTCTTTCAGCATAAATCAAACCGATGCTTCACTTGCTTAAACATTTTCTTCTTCAACAAGTCCAAGGCCAACTAGGCCTTTATGTAAGAACGCAGGATTTAGGAGGGGGCAGCAAACTATATGGCTAATTCAATGGCATTATTTCTTCCCACCTCAAATTTGTATTTATTAATTGTATTACGAATCAATGACAGCTGTCTAATGTGGGTACATGCCCCTGTCTCTCCCATCTCTCCCTTTATAAGGCAAATATGAATTAAATGTTTGTTTGTGTGCGTGTATATATATATATATATATATATATATATATATATATATATATACAGGTAGCCCTCAGTTTACGCCGGGGTTAGGTTCCAGAAGGAATGGTTGTAAATCGAAACCGTTGTAAATTGAAACCCAGTTTATAATGTAAGCCAATGGGAAGTGAGGCAGTTAGGTTCCAGGCCCCTCTCAAAATTGTCATAAGTAACACCTAATACATTATTTTTAAAGCTTTGAAATAAAGACTTTAAATGCTAAACAGCATTATAAACCTAATAAAATAATCACACAACACAGAATATATAATTAAACTAAGTTAAATTAACAAAAACTTTTGCTAAACAGCATTATAAACCTAATAAAACAATCACACAACACAGACTTCACTTGCATTTTTCTGCAAACAGTTCTTTCTATGCATTCCAATCTGGACTGATTTATAGACCGGAAGATCTTGTTCCTTTGAAATCCGCTCGATAGTTCAGGTCTGGTTAAACTGATTAATTTCAGCTGTCTTGGCTTTGCTGCAACACAAGCGGACAGCTTCACATACTGGCTATTTTAATATATGCACTGCTTCTCAATGCTTTTCAATAGCAGTCACATGACTGGAAAAAAAGGTTGTTAATCTGAAACGGTGTAAATTGAACCGTTGTAAAACGAGGGACACCTGTATATAAAGCTTTCTGAAAGGACTACTGTGTGTCTTAGTGTGAATTTAATTGCTGGAATTAACAAAAGTTTTCACTAATGGGAAAAAATAATGTATACATTAAGGGGACAGTTAAGTCAAAATTAAACTTCCATGATTTAGTCAGAGCATGCAATTCCAAAAAAACTTTTCCACATTTTGAGACGCAACTCCTACTGAGCATGTGCAAGAGTTCATAGTATATACACCTATGATTTGCTGATGGCTGTCACATGATACAGGGGACAGGGAAAATGGAAGGATTTTTAAATTACTCAGAAAAAAATATATTGCTGAAATAAAATTCAGGGTAAGTATTAAAGTATTGTCTTTTTATTCAGTATTTGATAATTGTTATTATACTGTATTTTTTGTCCTTTAATACATACTGAGATGTGATTTGAGAAACACTAAATTACACACATGGTAGTTAGTCAGTGATGAAACTGGATTTAGTATATTGAGATTTAGACTTCTTTATGATCCATATATTTAAAAAGGTGCTGTATTTCTTTTTTGTTAAAGCGTAACACATCTGGGCAAATTCAGATTTTAGTGTGTTGAATATTCGCAATAATAAATATGGCTCAGAAAAGAGACAAATACCACAAGCGAGCGTTGTCTTCTGCATTTGGATCCTAAGTAGGGATCCAAATGCACATCCATCCCAAGGACCACACAAGTCCACCATAGTTTTTAGATCCCCAAATTGTTCTGCAACCAGTGTTATATCACTCATCACTGCATTCGTCCCACCTAGAAACTCCAAAAGTCCACTCAAGTTTGTCCAAACCCCACCCCTGACCTCTCTGCCCTAAACCAAGTACACTTTGCACCCTGAAACTCTTGGTCCTGCCCAGCTCTTGTCTTTTTACCATAACTTAGCTTTTTATGTTTTCACCATTGAGCAGTTTGTGGGCATGGCTTCTTGTCCTTGGTGGGGTGATGTCATTTTGGGTGTGGTTGAGGGGTTAAAGGGAGTGGGCAGACATTTATTTATAGGCAGAATTTAGAAAACTGGGACACATAGGGGCCTATTTATCAATGTTCCAGCGGACATGATACGAAGTAGCGTATCATGTCCGCCGCACATCGATAATTGCCGACAGCATACGCTGTTGGCATTTATCATTGCACAATCAGTTCTTGTGAACTGCTGGTGCAATCCTGCCCCCTGCAGATTCGTGGCCAACCGGCCACTAGCAATGGGTGTCAATCAACCCGATCGTATTCGATCTGGTTGATTTCTGTCCGCCGCCTCAGAGCAGACGGACAAGTTATGGAGCCGCGGTCTTTAGACCTGAAGGCTCGCCGGAAACAAGGGGCATCAAGCTCCATACAGAGCCCCATAAAGTGAAGGAAAAGTTTAGAAAACCAGGGTGTCCCTTAAACAGCAGGACATTTGAGAGCTCTGTTTTGTGTCTGGTCCAAGGCTAGAATTTGCATTTGTTGAGCGGCTAAGGTATTTTCCTTTCTGTAATAATTGTTGGAAGCCTTAGCTTGCTAAAGCATATAATTTAGCATTTCCATAAATATTATGTCCATGAAACTCCTTTTAAGTAACTTTGCCATTTGATCGTCCGTTATATGAGAAGACAAATTATCTGTTCTTCAGCAGGAGTCAACATCACAAGGAAAAAGGAAAAAATCAGCAATATTATAGCAGAAAGATAAATGGTACCTTTCCAACAGCAGCTTTAAATCTAGCCTAAGAAAAGGAGAAAGCATAAAAAAATTAAAAAAATAAATATGCTGAATATATTTTTTACTTATGAATAGCAGCTGGCTGCAAATATCTAGCAGAACAGCAAGTTTTCAGGGTAATTAATAAAAAGATTATTCCAATAATGCAATTACTTTGTGCTGAATTCTGCATGCTTCCCCAAGTAATCAATAACCGTTTAGATCTTCACAGTATGGATTCAATTAATATATGCTGATAGAAGCAGAATCGTCCTTTCCCCCATCACGCTAAGATATGGTGAACGCTGTATATTGAGTCTATAATTGTCTAATTGCGGCACGCTGAGGCTTATGTCATCAGCATTGCACTGCCACAGTAATGCACAGAATTCTAGATAAATGACTTACACAACATTAAACTTCCCAGTGCAGATGTAGATATGAGGGTTTTTTTTAGTTTGTGATTTCAGACAATGCTTGTAGACCTGTAAACTGGATGTGCTTATATCTCACATTCTCAGATTTACAGCATTTCAAATTATAGTTACCTGTTTTATGGTTTATCTAAAAGATGGCATGTACAGCATGTTGGTAAATTATTTATTTTGTTTGTGCTTCCCCACCAGCAAAGAGGAGATAGCTCTCCTTATTAGCCGATGAGAGTTATTATAAAATATTAAAAACTAATACTTCAGACTTAAAATATATATGTGTTATATGGATTTGTTTTTTCAGTGTAATGTCCCCTTTATTTCCTCTTAGTTGTGATATACTGTACATTATTCTATATATCAATATCTGTGATCTATATTATCTTTTCTGATTCACACACACGTTGCAATGTACATCTGAATTAAACAATATTAAAGGGATAGTCTAGTCAAAATTATAATTTGTCTTTGTTCTCTTGGTATCTTAATTTGAATGTAAGTTTAGAAGCCGGCCCATTTGTGGTTCAACACCTGGGTAGCGCTTGCTGATTGGTGGCTACATTTAGACACCAATCGGCAAGCGCTACCCAGGTGCTCAACCAAAAATGGGCCGGTTCCTGTGCTCACATTCTTGCTTTTTGCAAATAAAAATACCAAGAGAACAAGAAAAAATGATAATGGGAGTAAATTAGAAAGTTGCTTAAAATTGCTGCTCTGTCTGAATCATTAAAGTTTAATTTTGACTAAACTATATCTTTAAATACCGGCAGTTTGCCTGGGGAATGGGCATGCGCAACGCTGAGAAGAGCATTGCAGTGTACTGTATCTTTTTAATGTTTTAATAAACTTCCCAGTGTTGTAGAGGACCATTTAACGAACTACTTTGTGCAGATTTGTGCACTTTTCACATGAATAAAAGTTTGATATTTGGTTTGCTCTATTGAGGAGGAGTTCCTTCTTTTACCGGAGGATCAGGTACTTGTCAGTGACCCTGAATGTCTGTAATGCACTATTGTAGTGGAGAGAACAGAACAACAAAGTATTGATTTATTCAAGAGAGGGAGAACTATAGTCATTTATTTCTGCAGTTATACATTCAATTTCGCAGTAGTCTCTCTCACTGGTTTTAAAAGACATCTTTGTTCAGTTGTACATTGTACTGCAAGCTTGTGGTTAAACTTATTTTTAACGTTTACATCACTCATTATTACTATTATTTCAATTATTATTATTACTATTGTTATAACAATTATTATTACTATTATTATTATTATTATTATTACTATTGTTATAACAATTATTATTACTATTATTATTACAATTATTATTATTATTACAATTATTATTACTATTATTATTATTATTATTATTATTACTATTGTTATAACAATTATTATTACTATTATTATTATTATTATTATTATTATTACTATTGTTATAACAATTATTATTACTATTATTATTACAATTATTATTATTATTACAATTATTATTACTATTGTTATTACAATTGTTATTATTGCTATTATTATTATTACAATTATTATTATTATTATTATTACTATTGTTATTACATTTATTATTATTGCTATAATTAATATTATTACTATTATCATTACTATTATTATTACTATTGTTATTACAATTATTATTACTATTATTATTACAATTATTATTATTATTACAATTATTATTATTATTATTATTACTATTGTTATAACAATTATTATTACTATTATTATTACAATTATTATTATTATTACAATTATTATTATTATTATTATTACTATTGTTATAACAATTATTATTACTATTATTATTACAATTATTATTATTATTACAATTATTATTATTATTATTATTACTATTGTTATAACAATTATTATTACTATTATTATTACAATTATTATTATTATTACAATTATTACTATTATTATTATTATTACAATTATTATTACTATTGTTATTACAATTGTTATTATTATTATTATTACAATTATTATTATTATTACAATTATTATTACTATTGTTATTACAATTGTTATTATTGCTATTATTATTATTACAATTATTATTATTATTATTATTACTATTGTTATTACATTTATTATTATTGCTATAATTAATATTATTACTATTATCATTACTATTATTATTACTATTGTTATTACAATTATTATTATTACTATTGTTATTACAATTATTATTACTATTGTTATTACAATTGTTATTATTATTATGATTATTATCATTACTATTATTATTACAATTATTAGTATTATTATTACTATTATCATTACTATTATTATTATTATTATTACTATTATCATTACTATTATTATTACTATTGTTATTACAATTATTATCATTACTATTATTATTATTATTACTATTATCATTACTATTATTATTATTATTATTATTACTATTATCATTACTATTATTATTACAATTATTATTATTATTATTACTATTATCATTACTATTATTATTATTGCTATTGTTATCATTACTATTATTATTACAATTATTATTATTGTCATCATATATATATATATCATTTTTCTAATTGATAGAAATGTTTCAGATTTTCTTGCTACTTTTAATGAAAAATTTTGAATATTGATTTCTAAACAAGCAACTGTGAGCCATAAAGTGATAAAATGCAGCTTCTTATAGATAACAGTTAAATAAATAACATTACAGCAATAAAATGGTCACAAAAAGGTGCAAATTAGACAGCCCCAGCAAAGTTATTGGTCCTGGAATAATGCCAGGTGCCCATTATATGACAGATCAATAAGGTATCAACTGGCTTCTAGTGAAATTAAAAACCCTACATATTTACCTGTTTGGTCTGAGCTGAGGGTATACAGATATAGGCTACAGTGCCATGGATATGCCCTCAGGTGTGATATGGGCATATTACTGATAGGTACCCCATACAATGGGGTCTTATCTGAGAGAATATTATTGACTGGGACTTCTGATCTCACATCTGTTTTGTTTGTGCATATAACTGTCATTATCTGAGGTCCAGCATTGCTTATAGTGTCTGTAGGCCAATGAGAAATGACCAAGGCTCCACCTACTGCTTTCCTCTAATCATCTGCTGATTGTTCAGTATTTTTGTGGGTGTAATCTGCCAAACCTAGTCAGCACCCACGTCTTTTTGCAAGATTTAAACGGTGCCCTTAAACTGCACAAGCATGGAACAGAACCAGTCCCCTATTTACTATGTGTTGGTTATATTCTATTTTGTTCTCTTTTTAAAACTACTTGGTTTTATCTTGAAGCAAACCAGATGTAGAACATCGTTGAATAAATAAACTGAACACACTTTTAAAAAAAAAGGCTGAATTCTTCCTTTGTGATAAAGGAGAAGCCAGTGACTGTGATCTTGCACAATTGCAGAAATTACAATAAAACTACATGTGTTAGAGCACAGTATGCCAGCAGGGTATCATTACATTTCACACATCCCCAGTTATACACTTGTGTTTGAGCAGATTTCCTGCTCTGAATATTTTAATATCTCCAGTATAGGCAAATTTACCCAGAACTGATGCATTATCCACAAAGGGATATAAGGATGGTCTATCAGTTCTGCCAGCAAGGTTCATTTAAAGCAGGGGTCAGCAACCTTGGCTCTCCAGATGTTTTGAAACTACATTTCCCATGATGCTAAGACATTCTTTAAGCTGTCTGAGCATCATGGGAAATGTAGTTCCAAAACATCAGGAGAGCCAAGGTTGCTGACCCCTGATTTAAAGGATTATTTGTGTAATATTTCTCTTTGAGTAGCCGGTAGAGAGAGAAGATGATACATTGAGTCCCAAGTAACTTTGACTTCAAAAGGATGCTCATTTTTTGTCAACATGACTTGGTTTTAGACCTTAAAGGGACAGTCTAGTCCAAAATAAACTTTCATGATTCAAATAGAGAATGTAATTTTTAACAATTTTCCAATTTACTTTTATCACCAATTTTGCTTTGTTCTCTTGGTATTCTTAGTTGAAAGCTAAACCTAGGAGGTTCATATGCCAATTTCTAAGCCCTTGAAGGCCGCCTCTTCTCTCAGGGCATTTTGACAGTTTTTCACCACTAGAGGGTGTTAGTTCATGTGTGTCATATAGATAACACTGTGCTCACGCACGTGGATTTCCAGTGAGCCAGCTCTGATTGGCTAAAATGGATGTCTGTCAAAAGAATCACAGAGGTAAAAAGTGTATTTATATAACTGTGTTGGTTATGCAAAATTAGGCAATGGGTAAGAAAGGGATTATCTATCTTTTTAAACTATACAAATTCTGGTGTAGACTGTCCCTTTAAAGAGACATAATTGTTTGTATGTAATCCTAAATAAAGTTTGTTTTAAAAAAAAAAAAAGACCATAAAGGCATATGCAAGTCAAAATTAAACTTTTATTATTCAGAAAGAGAAATCTAAAAAGGTCCCCTTTATTTTGGGCTTCTTTGTTAAAACTTGGCCCCTTTCTATGCTAAGGTAGACTGAGAAGTGTCTTGGGTACTATATGAAAGTTGTGTTTGCAACAATGTTAAACATATAAAGCTCAAGATACATGCACGCTCGTGGGGCTATCTAGATACGAATAGGAGACAAGTTGTAGCAATGGAAGAGGTACATTTTCTAATATGAGGATATCTGAATGTAAAAAAACACAGTCTGAATCATTAAAGTTTAACTTCCACGTCTCTTTACAAATTGGTGACGTTAGCAAAGGTTGCTACAAAGCTATCAAGACTAGCGCATGCTGCAGCATTTTGTTTTTTGTTTGTTTATTAACTGCTTATTCCATTTTATTATTTAAATAATCCTTTAGTGCATATTAAAAGAGTCACTAAAGTCAAAATTAAAGGGACATTCCGGTCAAAATTAAATGCACATAGATGAATTACATATTTGAATACAAACATATTTGCAGTATACTTGTATTGGAAAAAATGCTTCTAGTAAAAGTTATCACTGTTTTAGTGTTAGCCTTTTTCTTTACACTAGCATGTTAAATACTGCAGCTGCACAGAGCGCCAGTGGGGCTTGTATCATGTCAGGAATTAACACATTGATTCATTAACAGATGATATACGCACCTTAGGCTCTCTAAGAAAGTGCTGTGCTTAAAATGCTAGTGCACGGTACATATTTAAATACACTTTTTAAACAGCTATAACTTTTATTAGAATCATTGTTGCTAATACATGTATAATACAGAAATGCTTTTATTCAAAACTGAAATGCATCCATGTGGATTTTAATTTTGATTAGAATGTCCCTTTAAGGCTTCATGATTTAGATAAATCATGCAATTTAAAAATAAACTTTCCAATATACGTCCATTATCAAAATATGCACATTGTCTTTATATGCACACATTCTGAGGCTCCTGCTCCTACTGTGCAAAAGTGCAAATATCTGGGTTTTGTAATTGGCTGATACGGGGTGGGGAGCATTGCATTAACTTTGAAATGTGCCAGAAAATATTCTACTGCTCAAATTTAAGCTAAGTTATATAGCATTGTATTATTTATTTTTTGTATTTGTTAATTAGTCATTTCTATTGTATTTAGAGTCCTTTACCAGCAAGAGGAAAGCAGGTCTACCTTGCTAATTTATAGCAGTTAAAACCTTTGGCAATTAGTTGTTCTGCAATAATGACTAGGGGTGGGTACCTAGAACTGCCACTTGTGTCATCTTCTATAAATGCATCTCATTAGCACTGCGTCACCTATTCTAGGATTAGCCTGAGAATGTACAAATGTTTGACATATTCTAAAGCTGAGCACATTTCTACACATACATTTTACATCAGATTGAAGCCTATTAATCTCCCCATCATTTTTGTTGGTTAGAAAACCCAGATGGAAGCATCGCTGACTCAGTCCGCTTATGCGCAGGGCAAATTAGCACATTCACAATGCTTACTGCTATACGCTCAGCTGTAGGATTAAACCTCATATAGCTTTTTTTCTTTTAATATAAATTATTTGAAACATGTATAGTATAATTTTAGTAAATTCAATTTGCGGAGTAGTTAACACTTAATTCTCAAATTATCCAGGAATACAGTGCAGCTTTTGGCATTAAAATAAATGAAGACCACTCATGAAATAAGTCACCCACCCTTTCTTAGTGCGCATCCAATATAAAATGGCAATCACAGCTTGTTATATCTGCTGATCAATAACATCACATCTCGTTTTATAATTGCTTCCATAAGCCCAAAAACTATTGAAAGAAAATATAACATCACTATAATCAGCATCAAAATTGTGTTTATTGTGCTAGGCAACACTATACTTGCACATATTATTGCAGTGAAAATATTCGTCCTGTCCCTTAAAGGAACATTAAACCTAAAAAATGATTTCATGATTTAGGTAGAGGATATAATTTTAAACAACATTCTAATTCACTTCTATTATCTAATTTGCTTTATTCTTTAGATATCCGTTGTTGGAGAAATAGCAATACACATGGTTGAGCCAATCACACAAGGCATTTATGTGCAGCCAACAATCAGCAGCTACTGAGCCTATCTAGATATGCGTTTCAGCAAAGGATATCAAGACAATGAAGCAAATTAGATAATAGAAGTAAATTAGAAAGTTGTTTAAAATTGAATTTTATTTCTAAACCATTAAAGAAAACATTTGGGTTTCATGTCACTTTAAAGTTCCGCTGTACCGGGTGAGCGCTAAAAGGGGTAATCCATCAAGCCTTCTGTAATTCTACTCTTGTTTGCTAGAGCTGTGGATGTGATAATTCAGCTCTTTTACATATTGTCCTGCAGAACGGACAAGTGTTGTAAAGTTCGAAATATCGCTATAGCAGAAGTACTGTCACAAGAGTTCAAACAAGCTGGAATGAACTGTGGACTTGTTTTTGATTTTTACTAATTGATTTTTACTAATTGATTTGGAGGGTATCTAACATATATGATGAGCTCACATGCTAATATGTGCTAAAATGTTTTAATCTTTTTTTTTTTTTGCCACCGGTGGTTTAATATTGATATTTGCTTGTTTTTTAACTTGTGTTTTATAAGTAAAACTTATATATTTTCTCTTGGCCTACGTTCTTTTTTTCTATATGAGATCATTTTTTCTTTATGAGATAATCTGTTTGCTTATCTTTACTGTTAGATAGGTTACTATTTTTATGCGCACTTAACTTTTGTTTACTTTGATATATGTAATCTTTGCCATTAAAAAAGCTTATGTCTACCTTTTTTATTTTTTTATTTTACTCTATTCATAAAAAGGGTTACATCCATGCCTGTAGTATTGCTTCTGTTATAATGTTAATGCCAGCCCACTGGGATTAACTTTTTATTTTGGACAATATATACTTTTTTTTTTATTGAGGACAACAAAGTAAATACATCACAAGATTCAAGCATGTTGAATAGGTACATGATATCTGAAAAATTGACACATACTTAGTAAAGTCCTCATTTTGTTCCCTTGAGGTCACATGGTCACTTTTGGACCTATAATATTTAAAAATATGGAGTCTAGGGGTTGACGATATGCAAACATCCCAACCTGCAAAAACTCATTTCAGGGAGGTGGCTTCTCCCGCTATTGCGCCGCCCCCCCCCCCATCCCATTTATATATTGGACACCTTGAAACCCTAAACAAGAGAGACATCATTAAAGTAGCTTCCCACTAAAGTCACATAAAAAAGTAGCTTTATTGCACAACCACATACAACAAACCTATTTTCCAGTGACGCTTGTTGAATGCTCAAATATTTTAGAATACGAAGTTTAATTACGTGCAGTAAATAAGGTAGTATTTGTGTTTTTATTTTATTAAAATCAGTGGGGGCTTTTTGGTTACTGATGCATGCTTTAAGGGTTCTATAATGTCCCAGCAACTAAAGGCATTCCTTAAAGAAACACTTTTCTGGATTTGGGCCACATTGAATTATGGTACTTGGAGTTTTAGGGAGATTGCAGTCCATTTGCTGGCATCAGGGAGCCGCTATTACAATCAGGGAGACTTGGGATGTCTGCGATATGTAACATTGAAAAATAAAAAGACAAAAACTAGAAGAAAAAGTTGCATCTCAAGGTAGATAAGTAAAAGGACTGTTACGCTGACATATCCAGTTTAAACAACAGAAGAATAAAGATGCAAGCCACCAGGACTGTATGTTACAACAATATGAACACTAACACTTTTGTTATTAAACTCAAATAGGTTGCATAAATAAACCTTGGAAACAGATCTTTTAAGCTGAAATTGTATGAGGCTAAACCTCGCAGTAAGTCTGTGCAGCTAAATTAGCAGGCTAAACCTATCAGTTAGGGAGACAAACATCATTAATGAGGGTATGATCTTGTGTTTACCAGATGGGCATCTAGTTGACTATATAAATCAGGGCGTTGGGGCACCGCTTGGCTTGATCATATATTTAATTTAAATAGTTACTCCCTTTTTCCCCCCCTAGTGATTCCACATAAATGCAAGTTATTGCTATGTTATCGGGTCTGTAGTCGCATCTTATGTGTTGTGTATATTTTTCTCCTCCTCTACGCCGCCTCGGCCGCAAGCTGCGAGGAGGGGATAATGTATATTCAGATTATGCGCTTTCGTTATTCTGACTGCATCTATGTAGGTATATGTAGGCAAGTTCTCCTTATAGTATATATTGGAGGATGGCAATTATTATTAGAGTAGTATTATTTAATATAAGATACAGCTGTTGCTATAATGCAGTCAAGTATTCCTATGTTGTGATCATGTTTTTTGTGGAATGTGCATATAATACTAGATAATAGATTTGTGTAACTATTGTAGGCATATAAGGTAACATAGCATTGATAATCTTGTCAGTTAAGACGTTGAGACTTTCCAGTGATAAGTACATGAGGAGAAATACATTGTGAGTGTGCCTTCCACCCCTTAGGTTTAACAGCAGAACTGTGGATACCTTTCTGTGTAATATATATATAAAATATGCAAACGGATTTGTGTAGATATTTTAAACATACAACTAAACGATTTACCTTTAAAACATTTCAACAAATGGCATGGGAATGATGATGCATTATGTATAGGCTATTTCCCCTTTAGGTTTAACAGCAGAAACCTTAATATCAGTTGGTTAGGTGACCGGGAGATAATAGGTATGTCTTTTTCTCTGTTTGAAAAGTCTTATAACTGAGTCAGCGTATGATGTCGTTGTGAGGCTCAAGTCCCATACCGGACCATATGGTGTGGTGTAGATTCCCTTCTGCATAGTGAAATCCTGGGCTCTGTTCGGAATGAGGTTTTTAGACAAGGGACATAATGTCTCTGAGTCCATGGCCTCCTGAGGGTCCCCCTCTAGCCCCCAGGTTGGTTGCCCTAGCTCCGAGATCTGTCCTTTCCACAAGCTCAGTCTTGCTGTTCTATTATGGCCTTGTTTTGGTTGTATAATAGAAAGGAGCCCCCACTCACCAGCGTGGGTATACATCATAGTGGTATCTGAACTTTTCAGCTGATAGCAGGTTAGTATTGATGTAGACTTCAGCTCAGATTGATGGCTAGAATGGTCCCGCTTCTGTGGATCTGGTGGAATTGGGTAGCGTACAGCTTTAGCATTGTACCAGTATGCGCTCTTTATTGCTTTATAGTTGTCAGACAGTAGCTTTGAAATTATTGTTACCAACTTGCCATGTGGTTGTATGATATGTCCGGTCACTGGCGCATAGTGCTGGTCAGTCTCTTTAAGTTTTGAGGCTGTGTCAGGCTCGTAATTTGTAGGCTGTTGCCTTGTGGATTCCTCTGGTTTTGTGGCATCTATATTGAGTTGTAGTTTGCGTTCTGAAAGCGATTTGTAAATTAGGGTTTGCATCATGGCTTTTATTTTGGCGAGTTGGAAGTCAATCATGTCAGGAAGACCGTTTACCCGCATGGTGGTATTTGGATGCAGCATTGTCCTAGTATATTTGTACCGTGCAGGGGTTTATAGCTGTTCTTGAAAGGCAATTGATGCTGTTAGAGGTTTGGTGAGTTATTTTAGTTTCTTGTATAACCAGTTCTGGTGGAATACCCTGGTGGGGGGGGGGGGGGGCGGGGGGTGAGAACACCCTGCCTGCGAGTTGGCATGTTCAAACTCTGGGGTCATTAATACAGCAGCGTAATGAGGCTTGATGATATAGGAGTACGAAATTTAATCATTTTATGTATAGAAGCTGTGGTTTTAGGGTGGTAATTGGCGGATTACTGCCTCTTCTCCCGGAGCGCCGGAAAGATGTTACCGCTCAGAGCCACTGTTACAATTAACATCCAATCAGTGTGTGTGTGTCATATGATAGTCTTTAAGTCCGGCCCTTAGGAAGCAAATGTAGAGAGTGGGTGGGACTGCTCTCTATGTAACAGCCCAGCCAGGGCTGCCCAGAGTATGTAATATACACCAGACTGGTCTGTAAGTGCTGTTCATCACAGTTTTTAAATAATTTACAGGACTGATTGTTCCTACTATCCCATTAGAACCTGAATAGTAGGAAATTAGTCTGTATTAGTCGAATATTTTATATGGGGTGAACTAGTAACTCTATATATTGTTTGTATACACACATATTATAGCAGGAAATATCCACTACTCTACTTGTTTCTGACGAGTAATAAATTGCAGCAGATGAGTAAAAAAAAAAATTGCCTTTTTCCCTACCTTTAACATTAAGTGGACTAGAAACTTTTTCCCTCTGGAGTCTGGACTAATAAAAAAAATTTCCCCTGAGCAGTATACTATACAGAAAGTTGCAAATCCCAGTATATATATATATATATAGGGAAGTTGGGTCACATGCGTGCAAGTTACATTACATCACAAAAATGTGAAAAAATAAAATAAGTCATTGGTGATTGGGACATTACATTTGATGCAGTACTTCCAAGTCCCTTTAAGACTGCATATTTTGAAAGTGATTTCAAGCAAAACACAATTCTTTTGTTGTATAATTTACCAGTACTGTTATGTTGACAAGATTAGCAGCAGTTTCATCTCCCTGTAAAGTCATCTTGATGCTTTCATCAGTCAAACAGTGAAATTACCTAGAGAAACTCAGCAGCAGAGACCAAAAGAAAACGTTTAGGGCCAGATTACGAATAGAGCCAATTGCGCTTTCGTAAGCACGATATTTGCACTCCACTCGTAATACCAGAGCATGCAAATGTGCGCTGGTATTACTAGTTGAGCGCAATGCAAACGCGATCTCATGTTCGTATTGCATGGAATCTTTGCACTCACAAGCGCATGCTTCAATAGGCTCCAGTGGAAGCCTTGTTATCATGCCGATAGTCACAAACCCCTTAAAACTGCTCAGTGCAGTTATATGTTAAAAAAAAACTCTCTTATTTTATTAATAAAAAGGAACAATATTCTTTATTTGAGGGGCAATGGGGGTACATTTTTTAAATTAACCAGAGGTCTGACCTCTGGTTATTTTTCAGAGCGCAAAGTGCTACCGCATGCTTGAGGTAGCATTAACCAGCCAATTGTAATGGCTGGTTATGTAATGTGCGCCGTAAATTAAATTAGGGCTCCACTTGTAATCTGACCATTAATGTTTTGTTTCTAAATATACAGTTTATTTAATCTGATTCATATCTCCTGGTATAAATTGCACCCCAGTAATTTATTTATTGATTTATTGTATTTATTACTTCTCCTTTTATAGTTTCTGATTTCATGTACATTTATTCAAAACATTTCTCAAATGTGAAGTATTGTTTGCTTTATTAGACAAATGTTATGCATTATACCCATCTGGGTTTATTTTGTGCAGCTGCGCCCACTGCTTGTCAATCATTCTGGTCGATCCTGACCAGGACGATTTAATTCCGCCACCTTAAGGCTAAACAGCAGTGCTTTTTTGACGGCCTGTCAATTGAATGCTTAGTGCTGTCTCAGAGAGGTTATTTTGATAGGGTTACTGACAGCTTGATTCAGGCTAGGAAACCTGTCTCCAGGTGTATTTAGCATTAGGTTTGTAAAACCAGTTTTGTATGGTGTGTTTGCAAGGGATAATGCTGGAATTCTCTTAGAATTCCTAGAGTTCTTGAGTTCCTGCAGAAGGTTTAGAAAAAAGTTTTCTTAAGGATACGATTTTTTTCTCTTTTCGTCTTTTTCCATAATGGATTGGTAATATTCCAGATTTCTAGACATTTGTTCAGGCTCTGAACAGTTATTAGTCCATTTTCTCCTTCTCAGAATCTTAATCTGGTTTTGAGGGTTCTTCAGGTCCAACCTTTTGAACCTATGCATGGTTTAGACCTTTAGCTTTTATCCTGGAAGGTTATTTTTCTTCTAGCTATTTTTTTCTGCCTGAAGAGTTCCTGAGCTTTCAGCTTTGTCTTGCAAATCCCCCTTCCTGACTTTTTTTTAAGGATAACGCTGTTCTTCACACTAGTTATTCCTTTCTTTCAAAGGTGGTATCCACAGATAGTATCAACCAACCAGGAAATTGTGGTTCCTTCTTTTTATCTTAAGAATTCTAAGGAGCCACTCCTTCACAACTTGGTTGTTGTGAGCTCTGAAATATACTGTGGAAGCCACAGAAAAAAATCAGACTTTCTTCTTCTCCTTTTGTTCATTTTTTGGGACCTAGCAGTGGTCAGAAAGCTACCACTATTACTTTTGCTGTTTCTTTTAAAGCCTTAATTTGTAAACTATATTTGGTTGTGCGGAAGACCCCCTGAGCATATTACTGCTCACTCAACTTCTTGGGCCTTTGATAATGAGGCTTTTATTGATGAGATATGTTAGGCAGCTACTTGGTCATTTCTGTATACTTTTTCAGAGTTCTATGACTTTGATGTGTTTGCTTCTTCTGAGGCTGCTTTTGGCAGGAAATTTCTGTGGGCCATAGTGCCTAATCTGTAATGTACATGGGTTCACTGTTTGTCTCCTTCTATTTCATGGTGATCTCATGGACTTCACTGCTTGTGTATATATTCCCACACATGACTCTTACTATCTGATAATAGAAAACAACATTTATACTTACCTGGTAAATGAATTTATTTTGTGATGGAGAGAGTTTCCAAGCCCGCCCTTTCTTGTTCAGTTGGCGGCAGTACATATTTAGCACTTCTTTTACCCCACTTTATCTTTTCTGCATTCCTGTCTCTTTCATCTACTTGGCTTTATGTTTGACTGAGGATTAATTGTAAGTGGGAGGGATTTATATCTCTGTATGTTGGGGTGTCTTTTGTCTCCTCCAAGTGGTCAGAAAGGGTATTGCCACACTTTATGACTCCATGCACCAGAATATCCATATTTGTTTTGTGGAATTCCCTCATACATACAAAATTTATGAACCCTTATATAAAAGCTGCTTCCATACAGTTCACTCAATATAGATACAATATACGCATACATATACATATAACCCTTTAACACAGAATTGCACATTTCTAGGTGCGGACATGTGAGAAAGATACTCTCACAAAATAATAATAAATCATTATGTTAATTTTACGACGGAAATTCAGGTGCTTTTTTTAATATCTCTCTAGGCAAAAACAACAATAGAAAAAACTACAACTGATTAAATTTTAGTCAATAACATCTGAATAGCAAAACAACACTGGTAGCATTGCATTGGTACCTCAGGCCTTAATTAAATATATTCTTCTATATATATTAGTCATTTCCTATTCTGTCAGAAGTAACGACTATACTTCTATAACTCTGTACTCTTCTGTACTTAGGATGAAGACTGTCACAATTAGAACCCTTTAAGTAATCTGCTATATGATTGGTGCAAGTAATGACATAAAAACACTGTAACAAAGGGGTTTAAGAACTGAGCACTTAAAGGACCAGTCAACACATTAGATTTGCATAATCAACAAATGCAAGATAACAAGACAGTGCAATAGCACTTAGTCTGAACTTCAAATGAGTAGTAGATTTTTTTATAACAATTTTCAAAGTTATGTATATTTCCACTCCCCCTGTACCATGTGATAGCAATCAGCCAATCACAAATGCATATATGTATAGTTTGTGAATTCTTGCACATGCTCAGTAGGATCTGGTGACTTAAAAAGTGTAAATATAAAAGACTGTGCACATTTTTTTTAATGGAAGTAAATTGGAAAGTTGTTTAAAATTACATGCTGTATCTGAATCATGAAAATGTAATTTAACCTGAGTGGCCCTTTAAGGGATCCAACACTAACAGGGAAATTTACTGACGTCTGGGGACAAAAGTGACACTTGTATAACTCCCCCCCCCCCCCCCCCCCCCCCAAAAAAAAAAAAAAAATTCTGTTAGTTTGTTAAAGGGACATTCAAGTCAATATAAACTTGTATGATTCAGATAGAGCGGCGGTTTTCAAACTGTGGGGCACTTCTCCCCAGGGGGGCTCCAGAGCAATCAAGGGGAGACGTGGGAGGAGGAAACTGCTCCGGGTCCTGATGAAACTGCCCCGGGTGCAGTGAATGTTTGCCCAGCTTAGTGTAAGTACAACTGGTCACAGGGAGGGAGAGAGGACTCTGCTTTGAATTAGTGAGAGTGATTGAAACTGTAGCAAGGAGCATGCGCTCTGTTGTGTGGCGCAGACAGAAACCACAAATTCACTGGCCCCTTCTGCTGCAGGTATTCATTTCTGGCAGGATGCTTTGTAAGGCTTGCATGGCTACCAGAAATCAATATCTTCATTAAGCGCCAGCGCAGACCGGAGTCGTTATTTAGTGCAGTAGAATGCGCCTCTATAAAGCCGGCTAGCTATGCTTGCCTCTCTTCTAAATGTCCTCTGAGGCTTTTATATGTATCCATGAGATATGCAAGTATAGACTTCTGCACTTCTACCGTAAATTTATTAACATCTGTTGCGGGGGGCTCATCTTTAAAGTTTTGCTAAAGGGGAGAATAACTGTCTAAGACTTTGAAAACCTCTGAGAAAGAGCAGCAGTTTTAAGACACTTTCCAATTTACTTCCATTGTCAAATATTTTTTTAGATTCACACTTTCTGGGGAGCAAGATCGTACTGAGCATGTGCACAAGCTCACAGGGTATACGTATACTAGTCTGTGACTGGCTGATGTCTGTCACATGATACAGGGGGCAGAAAATTGGAGAGAAAAAAAATTTGTAAAAAAAAATAAAATGTACTGCTTTTTTGCAATTCTGAGTAGGTGCTATTGCATTGTCTTTTTGTTATGCACTTGCTAATTATGCAATTCTACTGCATTGAGTGGTCCTTTAATAAATGTACAGAAAATTGTTTAAATTCATTGGGAATGCAATGTCTCTTTAATTGCTACAGCAAATAGTCGGGCAAATTCTAAAACAAAAAAATCTTATTGTACATAAATGAATGCTTTTTTTTTTCTCTCTCTCTCACTCTCTCTCTCCCTCTCTCTCCCTCTCCTTTCTTTTTCTTTCTTTTTCTTTCTTCCTTTCTTTCCCTTTCCTCTCCTTTCCCCTCCTTTCTTTTTATTAACAAACAACATGTTACGTGCATACAGTCAATCCTTTGGTATCAGAAAAGTATTCAATAATTGGGAAAAAAAAACAGTTTTGCATTACTATTCTGCACTACTAAATTTAGATTTTGTTGCCACAGCATCGTTTCTAGACTAGATCTTGTTGTTTTTAGGCGGTACTCATACAAGACTGCCCTCTATGGTTATATATTTTAGGGTTGCACCGATACCGATACTAGTATCAGTATCGGTACCGATACCAAGTATTTGCATGAGTACTTGTACTCCTGCAAATAAACCGATACTTAAACCGATACCTCCATTTCCTACCCATATGCCATCTTGTGGAGTTTTTCAAACTGTATGTTCCCATTTCATTTTAAGCTGGAGTGGAGACTTAACTAAAAATTGTTCTGCCAATACAAATTGCTCTTATTTGTATTATTTTACGTCAGAGCAGTGCTCCAAAAGCTGCTACTTTACAGCTGGAAGCCTCTCATCTTGCACAATTATGCTCAAAACATACTGTACTCTGAGGAACACCCTTAGCCAGGGCTGGACTGGGAATAAAAAGCAGCCATAGAAAAATATGAAGACCAGCCCTATTTTCTGTTGAGTCAGTAGAATACAAATGCCCCATTTTTCTCAAAGGGGATTACTGGGATACTCCTTCCTCAATATTATTTTCAGAATTAAATTATACGACTTTGTATTATGTACAAGTGTCAGATTTATCAGTTATATAGGCACCCTACAACCAATTGCATCCAGTAATCGCCCCTTTAAATTGTATCTTTCCAATCCCAGCTGCTGCAGCTGTTATTTATTAGTGTTATTATTAATATATGTTAGTGTAATAATTTTATTTATAAAATTTGTGACAACAAGCACATAAAACTGTTTTATTATTTCAAAATGTCTTTTGAGATACACTTCATAATTATAAAGAAGCGATCTTAAATCATTACTCTGTATTGTGCTTGGTAAACTGTCATGACATTAAAAAAGTATCGGTAATTGTTCACGGTCTTAAAAAAATGGTATCTTTGCAACCCTAATATATTTAGTATCTATTTTTTTAAATATCGCTAATAAAAATGTAATTAGTGTTTGTTGCATAAAATCTATAAAAAGAAAGCACATCAAGTTAGACCTTTTAGTGTATGAAACAGGCATTACTGCTTTTCTTCAGCTGCAGCATAACAGCAATGCACAGGAGGGACAGACTGAGCAGTCAGGCAGATAGGACCTGGACCGAGGAACCGGCACAAGGGGGGGCTCGTCTGCAGTATCGCTTGGGGGGTACTGACTTCCCCCCGTCATACTGAAGCTTCTCCTGGTGCACTGCCTCTGCTCACAGTCACAACTGGTAAAATGAGCTAGGGCATTGCTGACAGCTGCACCAAAAGGTAGCAGTTAAAGTTGGGTCAAGTGGAGTCCCTGACTTTGGATGAATGTGGGTTGTTCTGGGGGCCCTGGAGTGTGCTTCTGGCCCTCAAGAGTGGAGGCCCTGGGGGAAGTCTGTTGCTTTGGGGTCTTGACATGGAGTTTGGGGTTCCTGGTGGGGGCTGCAGGGTGAGGTAGGGGCATAGTGGGGGGCATGGGATTGGGGGCCCTTCCCTAATTTTACCCAGGGGCCTTGGTTGGTCTCAGTCTGCACCAGTGCCCAGTGAGCCTAGGTTAAAGGAATGTTGAATATTTTTTTCTTTATAAATGCATAGTACAGGTATATATAAGCAAATTATCAATGCATTATAATTGCATACAAAATAAATGTATAATAAGCAATTACACTTTAATTTTTTATGCAAATATTTGAATAGTAACACAGTCCAGGGATACACCCATTGAAAAGTCTCTTAGGTATTTTTATGACCAGTTACAAACAAATAGAAATTAACTCCTGTACTGATCAAGCAGAGGCTGATTAGAATGCTGCAGGGTCAGCCATCTTAAAGACACATCAATATCAATAATGTAATACTCTACAAAAGTTTAATTTTGCACAATTAAACAACGTTGCAATACATTTTCATGTTTATTCTGTCTGCTTTCCTGTCTTTTATTTCTGAAAATTGAAGTGTTTCCACTCCCCAAATAAGCTGGAGTACATCTAGTAGAATATAGAACCCTGACACTTTTTCATATTACACAGTAATTGTTTGATAGGTGCAGGAGTTTGTACCTATTGGTGTATCCTGGGGGTTCAAATCAATGTGTAAATGACAGCTTTAAAGGGATACTAACCCCACATTTTTTTCTTTCATGATTCAGATAGAGCATGCAATTTTAAGCAACTTTCTAATTTACTCCTACTATCAATTTTTCTTTGTTCTCATGTTATCGTGATTTGAAAAAGCAGTAATATAAGGTTAGGAACTGGCCCATTTTTAGTTCAGCACCTTGGTAGAGCTTGCTGATTGGTTTGTTACATTTAGCCACAAATCAGCAAGTGCTACCCAGGTGCTGAACAAAAAATGGTCCGGCTCTAAAGCTTACAGTACTGCTTTTTCAAATCAAGATAGCATGAGAACAAAGAAAAATTGATAATAGGAGTAAATTAGAAAGGTGCTTAAAATCTCATGCTCTATCTGAATCATGAAAGAAAAAAAATGGGGTTAGTATCCCTTTAAGTGCTTTTAAGATAATTATTTTGTATGCAGTTTGTATGCCGTGATTCATTTCTGATGCATAAATGAAAAATTTACTTTAATTCCAGAGGATGCATTCAGAGTTCAACTACGGGAAAAGAGGGCACACGCACACAAACCCCCCCCCCCCAAAAAAAAAACATTTTTAATGTCCCTTTAATGTAATAGAATAATTTAAATGATTATTTTTTTATTTTAGTTTTTCCAATTATCTGTCAGCTATTCGTCTAGTATAGTTAAACATTGTCTCTGTCCTTTTAAGTACACTTATTTAATAATGTTGTGTTTTTCATTCTGAAAATGCTTTTCCCCTTAATGTTAAGTGTTGCTGTAAGATCGACTGAATAATGCAGTAACGCACAATCTCATCTGATTAAAAAAACCTCTTGTGAATCACTATTACTCAGCTGCTCTCACAACAAACAACAATTTTGTTTTCATGATTTCCTGTAATTATTTTGTAGCATCCTCTAGAAAGAAAAAAGAAAGAAATATTAGTGCTCTTGGCTATTATCTCAATTGCCTGAGATCTTGAATAGATAAAACGCTTTTTAAAACAGAACTGCACCCGGCCTACAAATGACATTATTAAACAAAAACTTCTAAGAACAATTGTTTGGTTATTATACCAGCTTCCTAGTGACATTACCAGCTTCCTAGTGACGTTACCAGCTTCCTAGTGACGTTATCAGCTTCCTAGTGATGTTATCAGCTTCCTAGTGATGTTATCAGCTTCCTAGTGACGTTATCAGCTTCCTAGTGATGTTATCAGCTTCCTAGTGATGTTATCAGCTTCCTAGTGACGTTATCAGCTTCCTAGTGATGTTATCAGCTTCCTAGTGATGTTATCAGCTTCCTAGTGACGTTATCAGCTTCCTAGTGACATTATCAGCTTCCTAGTGACATTATCAGCTTCCTAGTGACGTTATCAGCTTCCTAGTGATGTTATCAGCTTCCTAGTGACATTACCAGCTTCCTAGTGACATTATCAGCTTCCTAGTGACGTTACCAGCTTCCTAGTGACATTATCAGCTTCCTAGTGACGTTACCAGCTTCCTAGTGACATTACCAGCTTGCTAGTGACATTACCAGCTTCTTAGTGATATTACCAGCTTCCTAGTGACTTTATCAGCTATCTATCATCTATCTTTCATCTATCTATCTATCTATCTATCTATCAAATATATTATCCTATTTAATAAAAAATAATTCATTCCAGCAGATTTCTAGATACATTTTGTTGATTGGTTATTAAATATACCAGCTTCCTAGTGACGTTACGGGCTTCCTAGGGAGGACGTTACCAGCTATCTAAATATGTCTATCTATTTCTCTATCTATATAACTGAACAAGCCTAATATATTATCCTATTTAATAAAAAATATTTTTTTCCATCAGATTTTTGCCTTAGATTATATTTCTAGATGCATTTTGGATCTGTTAGCCGGCCGGCCATCCCAAAACCCGCACCTAGTTAGTCTTTTGTAATGAACATGAGAAGGATGTTGTTGGCTTCAAGCTTGTGGATAAGCTGCGCAGTCTGCCTGGCGGTGTGTATGCTGTTCGCTTGAAGTAACCGCGCAAGTACTGGATATCTGGCAGAAAATGCACCTGTAACATGGTCGGTAGCTTTGCAATTGGTTAAACTGATTACTGCAGAAAAACTAAACAAAATACTCAGACCTGAGGGTTGCTGGTAGAGATGTCTAGTGGGAATCTTTAAATGTCATTTTCTCTGCATTGTATGCATGAAAAAGTATGAAATATGCATAGCATGTGTCATTTAGACCTGCAATGTCACAATATGCTACAATAAAAAATATCCTGTCTTTACAGTACCTTTAAATATTATCTCAGTTCAGCTACATACAGAACACAAAGAAGTAACCATTTATCCTAAACTTTAATTGATACGTTTTTATTTTACTTTAAAGGTAAATAAAATCTTGTATTGTAAATAAAGCTTTGTTTAATAAGCAGCTAACTTCCAGCTTCTTAGCCTACCTAGGTATGCTTTTCAACAAACGATAAGAGACTGTAGCAAATTAGATAATAGAAGTAAATTGCATAATTGTTTAAAAATGTGTGCTCCATCGGAATCCTGGGTTTCATTTTCAAGTTTTATTGCAGTATAAATTTGTGCACATTAATCTATAGATATTGACTTGTAACCCTAACTTGTTGGTTTAATTAACCCTGTCATGTGTCAAATTCATTATTCAGTCATAAGCATTTATATATATATGTGTGTGTGTGTGTGTGTGTGGTAATGGTTATTGAGTGTTTTGAGCATGTGCAAATAAGTTGGCGGCCATCTTGGAGGAGGATAGTATTTTTAATTACTGGCACATTTTACTAGCTGTATGGGGGCCCAGCACATTTTTGAAGTAGGAACCTATTAGCATGTTGTGTCAGTGTAATTTACTATGCATTCTGATAATGTTAGAAAGCAGCCATTTTACATATCTCCCAATCATCCCATCATCAGATATAGGAAATCGGCCCATTTACCCCTCTTTTTAAATATTGATCTTTTCCCCCTGTTGGATAACTGAGGCTGACCGTCCTCCGACTGCCCAAAAATAAGACTGTATATCTCTGCCCTTGTTTGCAACTATTTTCCTACCTATCACTCCATCCAAAACCCACTTCTTTCCTCCTCTTTTATCACCCACCTACATTCCCACCTACAGAACTTTACCAGAACTTGCTAAATTCTCTGCCTCGCTCCACCAAACTCGCCCCAAACTTTCAAAGCTTTAAGTTTTCCCTAAAAACGCTTCTATTCATGAGTGCTTACAATCTAAATGAGCCTATCTCTCTGTTTAGTTTCTTCAGAACCTTCTCCTTTCTTATCAGTTTCCCTCATACTCTGTCTAGCATGGACGTTCGCTCCCGACTTGTCTTGAATATCACCTATTTACATGGTTACCTACACTGGATGGCAGATCACAGACCCTCTACCATTCATCGTCTTTGTAATTTTCTTTTTGGATATTGTACTGTAACATAATGCACCTAGCACTGTAAAATATTGGCAAACTAATAATATCAATTTCAGCAACTATATAGACCTGCAGGCTTATTCATGAATAGGTATTGTATACAGTATTAATCTTTGTAAGCTCTATGGATGGATTTGCATGGGATTAGCATATTGAGACCGGTTACAAAACATATATGTAAAATTTTATTTTTCTTAACCCTTTCGCTGCTAATCCTTTTTTTTTCCCAGTGCTGAGACAATTTTGAGCTTTTTTGCTACTTACATTTAAACCCTTTTGTAAGTCAAATTTCAGTGAATGACCCACACAAATTATAAATTGTTTTTTTTTGCAGGCCCAGCAGATTCACAATATACCATTATTATACAGGTGGCCCTCGTTTTACAACGGTTCAATTTACACCGTTTCAGAATAACAACCTTTTTTTCCAGTCATGTGACTGCTATTGAAAAGCATTGAGAAGCAGTGCATTTATTAAAATAGCCAGTATTTGGAGCTGTTCGCTTGTGTTGCAGCCAAGCAAGCTGAAATTAATCAGTTTAACCATACCTGAGCAATCGAGCAGATTTCAAAGGAACAAGATCTTCCTGTCTATAAATCATATTGGAATGCATAGAAAGAACTGTTTTCAGAAAAATGCAAGTGAAGTCTGTGTTGTGTGATTATTTTATTAGGTTTATAATGCTGTTTACCAAATATTTTTGTTAATTTAACTTAGTTTATTATATATTCTGTGTTGTGAGATTATTTTATTAGGTTTATAATGCTGTTTAGCATTTAAAGTCTTCATTTCAAAGCTTTTAAAATAATGTATTAGGTGTTACTTATGATAATTTTGAGAGGGGCCTGGAACCTAACTCCCTCACTTCCCATTGACTTACATTATAAACTGGGTTTTAATTTACAACGGTTTCGATTTACAACCATTCCTTCCGGAACCTAACCCCGGCGTAAACTGAGGGCTACCTGTATTTATATTTCATGGCATGTGAGATAGCTGCAGCAAAAGCTAAAAAGTATAATTTTTGCGTATATTTTAGTAAATAATATTGAAAAAAGCCCAGTGATCACTGCTGTTACTGTGATCACCTTACTAAATTGTCAACAAGGGTAGCCACATGGAAAATATGGGCCCATAAGAGCTTTTGGTAGTTATAATATAGATCAGAGAGGCCCCATTGTGCAGTAGAGAAATAAAAGCACTTTTTTCTTCTTTTTTTTTCTTGCAAGGTGATTACCTAACTGTACAGACAAAATTCATATATTTTTTACTATAAAATGAACTTTACTAGGGGTCTCTAGACATTCCAGATTTGTGTTCAATGTGAAATCCAGACACAAATCCCCATCTGCTTCCTATTACTACTCCAAGACCACCATTTGAAGAGCAGTCAATTCTCTTTCAAATCACTGGTCTTCGAGGTTTGTAGCTCATACAGGAGCTGAGTTTGAGGGGTTTGAGGTACATTCCCCCCATCCAGCTCACTTGCCGCTTCCAGCTCTTTCCTGGTTCAGCCACATGACATGACCATGAAGCCTGGGAGCACCGCCCACTAGGCCACAAACGATCCTACCTACAGGTAGCGATGTGCATGAGGAGAACGCCTCGTTATGTGCCTACAGGTAGCGATGTGAATAAGGAGAACGCCTCGTCATGTGCCTACAGGTAGCGATGTGCATGAGAAGAACGCCTCGTCATGCGCCTACAGGTAGCGATGTGCATGAGGAGAACGTCTCGTCATGCGCCTACAGGTAGTGATATGCAGGAGGAGAACGTCTCATCATGCGCCTACAGGTAGTGATATGCATGCAGGGCCGGATTTGCCATTAGGCACAGTAGGCATGTGCCTACAGGCGCATTGCAGCAGGGGGCGCCACAGAGTCAGTGTATTTTAAAAAAAAAAAATATTTTTTTTTTTTCTAAAAAAAAAAATCTTTAACTTTTTTTTTTCTGATTTTGTTGAGCCTGTGAATGAGTGCTTTGTTACTTTCTGTTTAATTTGTACAGTAGGCAGGGGCTAGTACTTATCAACTTTATCGGAACAGATGCGGATGTCACAGTGAGCAGAACTAGGAGACTAGCAAGCAACAACTATAGCAAGTAGCAGTAGCTCGCGTCCTCCTAGGCTCAGGCTGACTCCCTCCCACCCCTGACTCCACCCTCGCTCCCACGGTCCACCCCTGACCCCAGAGTCCACCCTTGCTCCAGTCGGCAGTGTACAGCCTGCACAAGTGAAGTGACTGAGTGACTGACAAGTCGTCTCAGACTCCAGTCCCTGGGCCCAGGTGAGTATGCTGGCTGGCAGCTGCTCTGAGTCTGCCGTGATCGGCGCCGCGCATGCGCACCATCACAGATTAGCCACTAATTTTGTTTGGGGCTCGCCGGGCGGCGTCACACCCACGTCTGACTGTCACGTGATGCCGGCTGCCGCCCTCTGCCTCTCAGAGTCAGAGTACTAGGCGGGAAGGTAGTGAGCTGACGTGCGTGTTCATTGCTGCTGGCCTGGGCTGGCTGAAGTTTTGGTTGCTCCTCTTTGGTCCACCTTCTGACGCTGTCGGAGCGGAGCCCTGGGTCCTGAGACGGCTCAGCCTGTCTACAGCATATAAGTGAGTGTGACTAGTCTGTGAAAGTGAGTCAGAGTGACCAAGGCCAAGCGCACTAACTGTAACACTTACACAGTAAAAAGTTATTATCAGTTTGACTAGACTGTCTGTGACGCATTATATTGTTAATTAACTTCCTGCTATTATCAAAAAAAATAAGACAAAAAAGAAGGGCCTAGTATTAATAAAATAATAGGCATTTCTGTTAGCTGTCACTCAGAGCATTTTTGCTTCCTTTGGATGTTTACTGGGCTCCATTATTTTTATTGGGGTTCCTGGTTTGGCTTCATTTGAAGCAGCACTGATCCATAATCCAGATACAAAAGTAATGTGTGGACCTCACAGCCCTGCAGTTCTGATAATTGTGCACTGATTCTTTCCACCTCTGTTTTGAAGAGAGATGAGTTAACTTAAGAATGCATGTAGTTTTACTATAATTTAATATCTTTAGATATGTCTGTATATTCTGTCTCTATGATGTTTGATCAAATTCTGAATTATAAATACTTAAATAAATTGTCCCCTTTACGAATGTATTTGTCTCCAAGTTAACTCAGAGTTATGATAGTCCAAATGAGCTGTCACTATAATCTCAGTAACTTCACTGTTAATTTATTAACTCTTTTAGAAACTAGATATCATGTAAAATGCATGTTCACATGGCTGCATTAGTGTAATTGGCTTTGTTCATCTCTTTTAAATCCTTGCAATGCATTTTGCCACTCTCTATCACTTGCCATTTAAACGTTCCTCAAATAAAAGAATTAGGGACATTTAGTACACATGAAATTATTGTGTGTGTATATGTTTGTGTGTGTATGTATGTGTGTGTGTGTGTATAGGTGTGTGTGTGTGTGTGAGTGTATATATATATATAATCAGGTAATAGATCATTGTGTTATCCCTTTGTGTACACACACTTGCTTACTTATCTTATATGTGTCTGTAAATTCAATACTTAGAGAGGACAATGGGAAATTTATATTTTATTACTTAAAGGGACAGTCTACACTAAAATTGTTATTGCTTAAATTTTTTAGATAGTTGTCCTAAATAATATATTTAAAAAAAAGTCCTCACTTTTTTCACTTTTTTTTGAGGGGGGAGGGGGGGTGGGGGGGGGCGCTTCAGGTTTTTGTGCCTACAGGCACCTGAGATGTAAATCCGGCCCTGTATGCATGAGGAGAACGTCTTTTCATGTGCCTACAGGTAGCGATGTGCATGAGGAGAACGCCCCATCATGTGCCTACAGGTAGCACTGTGCATGAGGAGAACGCCTCATCATTTGCCTACAGGTAGCGATGTGCAGGAGAAGAACACCTCATCCTGTGCCTACAGGTAGAGATATGCGCGCCTACAGGTAGCGATGTGCATGAGGAGAACGCCTCATCATGTGCCTACAGGTAGCAATGTGCATGAGAACACCTCACCATGTGCCTACAGGTAGCGATGTGCATGAGAAGAACGCCTCATCATGTGCCTACAGGTAGAGATGTGCAGGAGGAGAACACCTCATCATGTGCCTACAGATAGCGATGTGCATGAAAACACCTCACCATGTGCCTACAGGTAGCGATGAGCATGAGGAGAACGCCTCATCATGTGCCTACAGGTAGCGATGTGCAGGAGGAGAACTCCTCATCATGTGCCTACAGGTAGCGATGTGCAGGAGGAGAACGCCTCATGTGCCTACAGGTAGCGATGTGCATGAGGAGAACGCCTGATCATGTGCCTACAGGTAGCGATGTGCATGAGGAGAACGCCTCATCATGTGCCTACAGGTAGCGATGTGCATGAGGAGAACGCCTCATCATGTGCCTACAGGTAGCGATGTGCAGGAGGAGAACGCCTCATCATGAGCCTGCAGGTAGCGATGTGCATGAGTAGAACGCCTCATTATGTGCCTACAGGTAGCGATGTGCATGAGAACACCTCTACATGTGCCTACAGGTAGCGATGAGCATGAAGAGAACGCCTCATCATGTGCCTACAGGTAGCGATGAGCATGAGGAGAACGCCTCATCATGTGCCTACAGGTAGCGATGTGCAGGAGGAGAACGCCTCATGTGCCTACAGGTAGCGATGTGCATGAGAACACCTCACCATGTGCCTACAGGTACCGATGAGCATGAAGAGAACGCCTCATTATGTGCCTACAGGTAGCGATGAGCATGAGGAGAACGCCTCATCATGTGCCTACAGGTAGCGATGTGCAGGAGGAGAATGCCTCATGTGCCTACAGGTAACGATGTGCATGAGAAGAACACCTCACCATGTGCCTACAGGTAGCGATGTGCATGAGGAGAACGCCTCATCATGTGCCTACAGGTAGCGATGTGCAGGAGGAGAAGCCTCATCATGTGCCTACAGGTAGCGATGTGCAGGAGGAGAACGCCTCATCATGTGCCTGCAGGTAGCGATGTGCATGAGGAGAACGCCTCATTATGTGCCTACAGGTAGCGATGTGCATGAGAACACCTCACCATGTGCCTACAGGTAGAGATGAGCATGAAGAGAACGCCTCATCATGTGCCTACAGGTAGCGATGAGCATGAGGAGAACGCCTCATCATGTGCCTACAGGTAGCGATGTGCAGGAGGAGAACACCTCATGTGCCTACAGGTAACGATGTGCATGAGAAGAACACCTCACCATGTGCCTACAGGTAGCGATGTGCATGAGGAGAATGCCTCATCATGTGCCTACAGGTAGCGATGTGCATGAGGAGAACGCCTCATCATGTGCCTACAGGTAGCGATGTGCATGAGGAGAACGCCTCATCATGTGCCTACAGGTAGCGATGTGCAGGAGGAGAACACCTCATCATGTGCCTGCAGGTAGCGATGTGCATGAGGAGAACGCCTCATTATGTGCCTACAGGTAGCGATGTGCATGAGGAGAACGCCTCATCATGTGAATACAGGTAGCGATGTGCATGAGAAGAACGCCTCATCATGAGCCTACAGGTAGCGATGTGCATGAGAAGAACGCCTCATCATGTGCCTACAGGTAGCGATGTGCATGAGGAGAATGCCTCATTATGTGCCTACAGGTAGCGATGTGCATGAGGAGAATGCCTCATTATTTGCAGCTTCCAGCTCTTTCCTGGTTCAGCCACATGACATGACCGTGAAGCCTGGGAGCGCCGCCCACTAGGCCACAAACGATCCTGCCTACAGGTAGCGATGTGCATGAGGAGAACGCCTCGTTATGTGCCTACAGGTAGCGATGTGCAGGAGAAGAACACCTCATCCTGTGCCTACAGGTAGAGATGTGCGCGCCTACAGGTAGCGATGTGCATGAGAAGAACGCCTCATCATGTGCCTACAGGTAGCAATGTGCATGAGGAGAACGTCTCGTCATGCGCCTACAGGTAGTGATATGCAGGAGGAGAACGTCTCATCATGCGCCTACAGGTAGTGATATGCATGAGGAGAACGTCTTTTCATGTGCCTACAGGTAGCGATGTGCATGAGAAGAACGCCTCATCATGAGCCTACAGGTAGCGATGTGCATGAGAAGAACGCCTCATCATGTGCCTACAGGTAGCGATGTGCATGAGGAGAATGCCTCATTATGTGCCTACAGGTAGCGATGTGCATGAGGAGAATGCCTCATTATTTGCAGCTTCCAGCTCTTTCCTGGTTCAGCCACATGACATGACCGTGAAGCCTGGGAGCGCCGCCCACTAGGCCACAAACGATCCTGCCTACAGGTAGCGATGTGCATGAGGAGAACGCCTCGTTATGTGCCTACAGGTAGCGATGTGCAGGAGAAGAACACCTCATCCTGTGCCTACAGGTAGAGATGTGCGCGCCTACAGGTAGCGATGTGCATGAGAAGAACGCCTCATCATGTGCCTACAGGTAGCGATGTGAATAAGGAGAACGCCTCGTCATGTGCCTACAGGTAGCGATGTGCATGAGAAGAACGCCTCGTCATGCGCCTACAGGTAGCGATGTGCATGAGGAGAACGTCTCGTCATGCGCCTACAGGTAGTGATATGCAGGAGGAGAACGTCTCATCATGCGCCTACAGGTAGTGATATGCATGAGGAGAACGTCTTTTCATGCGCCTACAGGTAGCGATGTGCATGAGGAGAACGCCCCATCATGTGCCTACAGGTAGCACTGTGCATGAGGAGAACGCCTCATCATTTGCCTACAGGTAGCGATGTGCAGGAGAAGAACACCTCATCCTGTGCCTACAGGTAGAGATATGCGCGCCTACAGGTAGCGATGTGCATGAGAAGAACGCCTCATCATGTGCCTACAGGTAGCAATGTGCATGAGGAGAACGCCTCATCATGTGCCTACAGGTAGCGATGTGCATGACAACACCTCACCATGTGTCTACAGGTAGCGATGTGCATGAGAAGAACGCCTCATCATGTGCCTACAGGTAGAGATGTGCAGGAGGAGAACGCCTCATCATGTGCCTACAGGTAGCGATGTGCATGAAAACACCTCACCATGTGCCTACAGGTAGCGATGAGCATGAGGAGAACGCCTCATCATGTGCCTACAGGTAGCGATGTGCAGGAGGAGAACGCCTCATGTGCCTACAGGTAACGATGTGCATGAGAAGAACACCTCACCATGTGCCTACAGGTAGCGATGTGCATGAGGAGAACGCCTCATCATATGCCTACAGGTAGCGATGTGCATGAGGAGAACGCCTCATCATGTGCCTACAGGTAGCGATGTGCAGGAGGAGAACGCCTCATCATGTGCCTACAGGTAGCGATGTGCAGGAGGAGAACGCCTCATCATGTGCCTGCAGGTAGCGATGTGCATGAGGAGAACGCCTCATTATGTGCCTACAGGTAGCGATGTGCATGAGAACACCTCACCATGTGCCTACAGGTAGAGATGAGCATGAAGAGAACGCCTCATCATGTGCCTACAGGTAGCGATGAGCATGAGGAGAACGCCTCATCATGTGCCTACAGGTAGCGATGTGCATGAGAAGAACACCTCACCATGTGCCTACAGGTAGCGATGTGCATGAGGAGAATGCATCATCATGTGCCTACAGGTAGCGATGTGCATGAGGAGAACGCCTCATCATGTGCCTACAGGTAGCGATGTGCATGAGGAGAACGCCTCATCATGTGCCTACAGGTAGCGATGTGGAGGAGGAGAACACCTCATCATGTGCCTGCAGGTAGCGATGTGCATGAGGAGAACGCCTCATTATGTGCCTACAGGTAGCGATGTGCATGAGGAGAACGCCTCATCATGTGAATACAGGTAGCGATGTGCATGAGAAGAACGCCTCATCATGAGCCTACAGGTAGAGATGTGCATGAGAAGAACGCCTCATCATGTGCCTACAGGTAGCGATGTGCATGAGGAGAATGCCTCATTATGTGCCTACAGGTAGCGATGTGCATGAGGAGAATGCCTCATTATTTGCAGCTTCCAGCTCTTTCCTGGTTCAGCCACATGACATGACCGTGAAGCCTGGGAGCGCCGCCCACTAGGCCACAAACGATCCTGCCTACAGGTAGCGATGTGCATGAGGAGAACGCCTCGTTATGTGCCTACAGGTAGCGATGTGCAGGAGAAGAACACCTCATCCTGTGCCTACAGGTAGAGATGTGCGCGCCTACAGGTAGCGATGTGCATGAGAAGAACGCCTCATCATGTGCCTACAGGTAGCAATGTGCATGAGGAGAACGTCTCGTCATGCGCCTACAGGTAGTGATATGCAGGAGGAGAACGTCTCATCATGCGCCTACAGGTAGTGATATGCATGAGGAGAACGTCTTTTCATGTGCCTACAGGTAGCGATGTGCATGAGAAGAACGCCTCATCATGAGCCTACAGGTAGCGATGTGCATGAGAAGAACGCCTCATCATGTGCCTACAGGTAGCGATGTGCATGAGGAGAATGCCTCATTATGTGCCTACAGGTAGCGATGTGCATGAGGAGAATGCCTCATTATTTGCAGCTTCCAGCTCTTTCCTGGTTCAGCCACATGACATGACCGTGAAGCCTGGGAGCGCCGCCCACTAGGCCACAAACGATCCTGCCTACAGGTAGCGATGTGCATGAGGAGAACGCCTCGTTATGTGCCTACAGGTAGCGATGTGCAGGAGAAGAACACCTCATCCTGTGCCTACAGGTAGAGATGTGCGTGCCTACAGGTAGCGATGTGCATGAGAAGAACGCCTCATCATGTGCCTACAGGTAGCGATGTGAATAAGGAGAACGCCTCGTCATGTGCCTACAGGTAGCGATGTGCATGAGAAGAACGCCTCGTCATGCGCCTACAGGTAGCGATGTGCATGAGGAGAACGTCTCGTCATGCGCCTACAGGTAGTGATATGCAGGAGGAGAACGTCTCATCATGCGCCTACAGGTAGTGATATGCATGAGGAGAACGTCTTTTCATGCGCCTACAGGTAGCGATGTGCATGAGGAGAACGCCCCATCATGTGCCTACAGGTAGCACTGTGCATGAGGAGAACGCCTCATCATTTGCCTACAGGTAGCGATGTGCAGGAGAAGAACACCTCATCCTGTGCCTACAGGTAGAGATATGCGCGCCTACAGGTAGCGATGTGCATGAGAAGAACGCCTCATCATGTGCCTACAGGTAGCAATGTGCATGAGGAGAACGCCTCATCATGTGCCTACAGGTAGCGATGTGCATGACAACACCTCACCATGTGCCTACAGGTAGCGATGTGCATGAGAAGAACGCCTCATCATGTGCCTACAGGTAGAGATGTGCAGGAGGAGAACGCCTCATCATGTGCCTACAGGTAGCGATGTGCATGAAAACACCTCACCATGTGCCTACAGGTAGCGATGAGCATGAGGAGAACGCCTCATCATGTGCCTACAGGTAGCGATGTGCAGGAGGAGAACGCCTCATGTGCCTACAGGTAACGATGTGCATGAGAAGAACACCTCACCATGTGCCTACAGGTAGCGATGTGCATGAGGAGAACGCCTCATCATGTGCCTACAGGTAGCGATGTGCATGAGGAGAACGCCTCATTATGTGCCTACAGGTAGCGATGTGCAGGAGGAGAACGCCTCATCATGTGCCTGCAGGTAGCGATGTGCATGAGGAGAACGCCTCATCATGTGCCTACAGGTAGCGATGTGGATGAGAAGAACGCCTCGTCATGCGCCTACAGGTAGCGATGTGCATGAGGAGAACGTCTCGTCATGCGCCTACAGGTAGTGATATGCAGGAGGAGAACGTCTCATCATGCGCCTACAGGTAGTGATATGCATGAGGAGAACGTCTTTTCATGTGCCTACAGGTAGCGATGTGCATGAGGAGAACGCCCCATCATGTGCCTACAGGTAGCACTGTGCATGAGGAGAACGCCTCATCATTTGCCTACAGGTAGCGATGTGCAGGAGAAGAACACCTCATCCTGTGCCTACAGGTAGAGATATGCGCGCCTACAGGTAGCGATGTGCATGAGAAGAACGCCTCATCATGTGCCTACAGGTAGCAATGTGCATGAGGAGAACGCCTCATCATGTGCCTACAGGTAGCGATGTGCATGACAACACCTCACCATGTGCCTACAGGTAGCGATGTGCATGAGAAGAACGCCTCATCATGTGCCTACAGGTAGAGATGTGCAGGAGGAGAACGCCTCATCATGTGCCTACAGGTAGCGATGTGCATGAAAACACCTCACCATGTGCCTACAGGTAGCGATGAGCATGAGGAGAACGCCTCATCATGTGCCTACAGGTAGCGATGTGCAGGAGGAGAACGCCTCATGTGCCTACAGGTAACGATGTGCATGAGAAGAACACCTCACCATGTGCCTACAGGTAGCGATGTGCATGAGGAGAACGCCTCATCATGTGCCTACAGGTAGCGATGTGCATGAGGAGAACGCCTCATCATGTGCCTACAGGTAGCGATGTGCATGAGGAGAACGCCTCATCATGTGCCTACAGGTAGCGATGTGCAGGAGGAGAACGCCTCATCATGTGCCTGCAGGTAGCGATGTGCATGAGGAGAACGCCTCATTATGTGCCTACAGGTAGCGATGTGCATGAGAACACCTCACCATGTGCCTACAGGTAGTGATGAGCATGAAGAGAACGCCTCATCATGTGCCTACAGGTAGCGATGAGCATGAGGAGAACGCCTCATCATGTGCCTACAGGTAGCGATGTGCAGGAGGAGAACGCCTCATGTGCCTACAGGTAGCGATGTGCATGAGAACACCTCACCATGTGCCTACAGGTAGCGATGAGCATGAAGAGAACGCCTCATTATGTGCCTACAGGTAGCGATGAGCATGAGGAGAACGCCTCATCATGTGCCTACAGGTAGCGATGTGCAGGAGGAGAACGCCTCATGTGCCTACAGGTAACGATGTGCATGAGAAGAACACCTCACCATGTGCCTACAGGTAGCGATGTGCATGAGGAGAACGCCTCATCATGTGCCTACAGGTAGCGATGTGCATGAGGAGAATGCCTCATCATGTGCCTACAGGTAGCGATGTGCATGAGGAGAACGCCTCATCATGTGCCTACAAGTAGCGATGTGCAGGAGGAGAACGCCTCATCATGTGCCTGCAGGTAGCGATGTGCATGAGGAGAACGCCTCATTATGTGCCTACAGGTAGCGATGTGCATGAGAACACCTCACCATGTGCCTACAGGTAGAGATGAGCATGAAGAGAACGCCTCATCATGTGCCTACAGGTAGCGATGAGCATGAGGAGAACGCCTCATCATGTGCCTACAGGTAGCGATGTGCAGGAGGAGAACGCCTCATGTGCCTACAGGTAACGATGTGCATGAGAAGAACACCTCACCATGTGCCTACAGGTAGCGATGTGCATGAGGAGAACGCCTCATCATGTGCCTACAGGTAGCGATGTGCATGAGGAGAACGCCTCATCATGTGCCTACAGGTAGCGATGTGCATGAGGAGAACGCCTCATCATGTGCCTACAGGTAGCGATGTGCAGGAGGAGAACACCTCATCATGTGCCTGCAGGTAGCGATGTGCATGAGGAGAATGCCTCATTATGTGCCTACAGGTAGCGATGTGCATGAGGAGAACGCCTCATCATGTGCCTACAGGTAGCGATGTGCATGAGAAGAACGCCTCATCATGAGCCTACAGGTAGCGATGTGCATGAGAAGAACGCCTCATCATGTGCCTACAGGTAGCGATGTGCATGAGGAGAACGCCTCATCATGTGCCTACAGGTAGCGATGTGCATGAGGAGAACGCCTCATCATGTGCCTACAGGTAGCGATGTGCATGAGAACACCTCACCATGTGCCTACAGGTAGTGTTGAGCATGAAGAGAACGCCTCATCATGTGCCTACAGGTAGCGATGAGCATGAGGAGAACGCCTCATCATGTGCCTACAGGTAGCGATGTGCAGGAGGAGAACGCCTCATGTGCCTACAGGTAGCCATGTGCATGAGAACACCTCACCATGTGCCTACAGGTAGCGATGAGCATGAGAAGAACGCCTCATCATGTGCCTACAGGTAGCGATGAGCATGAGGAGAACGCCTCATCATGTGCCTACAGGTAGCGATGTGCAGGAGGAGAACGCCTCATGTGCCTACAGGTAACGATGTGCATGAGAAGAACACCTCACCATGTGCCTACAGGTAGCGATGTGCAGGAGGAGAACGCCTCATGTGCCTACAGGTAACGATGTGCATGAGAAGAACACCTCACCATGTGCCTACAGGTAGCGATGTGCATGAGGAGAACGCCTCATCATGTGCCTACAGGTAGCGATGTGCATGAGGAGAACGCCTCATCATGTGCCTACAGGTAGCGATGTGCAGGAGGAGAACGCCTCATCATGTGCCTGCAGGTAGCGATGTGCATGAGGAGAACGCCTCATTATGTGCCTACAGGTAGCGATGTGCATGAGAACACCTCACCATGTGCCTACAGGTAGTGATGAGCATGAAGAGAACGCCTCATCATGTGCCTACAGGTAGCGATGAGCATGAGGAGAACGCCTCATCATGTGCCTACAGGTAGCGATGTGCAGGAGGAGAACGCCTCATGTGCCTACAGGTAGCGATGTGCATGAGAACACCTCACCATGTGCCTACAGGTAGCGATGAGCATGAAGAGAACGCCTCATTATGTGCCTACAGGTAGCGATGAGCATGAGGAGAACGCCTCATCATGTGCCTACAGGTAGCGATGTGCAGGAGGAGAACGCCTCATGTGCCTACAGGTAACAATGTGCATGAGAAGAACACCTCACCATGTGCCTACAGGTAGCGATGTGCATGAGGAGAACGCCTCATCATGTGCCTACAGGTAGCGATGTGCATGAGGAGAATGCCTCATCATGTGCCTACAGGTAGCGATGTGCATGAGGAGAACGCCTCATCATGTGCCTACAAGTAGCGATGTGCAGGAGGAGAACGCCTCATCATGTGCCTGCAGGTAGCGATGTGCATGAGGAGAACGCCTCATTATGTGCCTACAGGTAGCGATGTGCATGAGAACACCTCACCATGTGCCTACAGGTAGAGATGAGCATGAAGAGAACACCTCATCATGTGCCTACAGGTAGCGATGAGCATGAGGAGAACGCCTCATCATGTGCCTACAGGTAGCGATGTGCAGGAGGAGAACGCCTCATGTGCCTACAGGTAACGATGTGCATGAGAAGAACACCTCACCATGTGCCTACAGGTAGCGATGAGCATGAGGAGAACGCCTCACCATGTGCCTACAGGTAGCAATGTGCATGAGGAGAACGCCTCATCATGTGCCTACAGGTAGCGATGTGCAGGAGGAGAACGCCTCATCATGTGCCTGCAGGTAGCGATGTGCATGAGTAGAACGCCTCATCATGTGCCTACAGGTAGCGATGTGCAGGAGGAGAACGCCTCATCATGTGCCTGCAGGTAGCGATGTGCATGAGGAGAACGCCTCATTATGTGCCTACAGGTAGCGATGTGCATGAGAACACCTCACCATGTGCCTACAGGTAGAGATGAGCATGAAGAGAACGCCTCATCATGTGCCTACAGGTAGCGATGAGCATGAGGAGAACGCCTCATCATGTGCCTACAGGTAGCGATGTGCAGGAGGAGAACGCCTCATGTGCCTACAGGTAACGATGTGCATGAGAAGAACACCTCACCATGTGCCTACAGGTAGCGATGTGCATGAGGAGAACGCCTCATCATGTGCCTACAGGTAGCGATGTGCATGAGGAGAACGCCTCATCATGTGCCTACAGGTAGCGATGTGCATGAGGAGAACGCCTCATTATGTGCCTACAGGTAGCGATGTGCATGAGGAGAACGCCTCATCATGTGCCTACAGGTAGCGATGTGCATGAGAAGAACGCCTCATCATGAGCCTACAGGTAGCGATGTGCATGAGAAGAACGCCTCATCATGTGCCTACAGGTAGCGATGTGCATGAGGAGAACGCCTCATCATGTGCCTACAGGTAGCGATGTGCATGAGGAGAACACCTCATTATGTGCCTACAGGTAGCGATGTGCATGAGGAGAACGCCTTGTCACCCGCATTAAAGGGATTAACCATTTAAAAATAAATTATAAAAAGAAAAGAACAAATATGTAGTTGATTAAAATGAGCGTCTCACATTATAAAGTTTGTGTATGTTTGTGAAGCTGCAGTTGTTTGTCACTCAGGCATATTTTGGAACATTGTGTACTCACAAAGAATACTGCTGTAGCTTTGAAGGATGTTAGTATCACATCTGTGCCCACCATGGGGCGACTTCAGGTTGTGCGGCATTCATAACTAAGTTGACAGTTTTTCTTCTTTCTTCTTTTTTTGTGTTCTCTGTTTTTTTAATTAGACATAGACATTGTTTATGTCAGCTTTATTTCTCCCAGTGGCTGGCACAGTGTATTAAGGGCACTAAAACGCAGCAGCAGCCAAACAATACATTTTTAATGCTTTCTTTTGACTTTCAGTAAATGGCTTTTTTAGCTCTTGCTATGGAATGTTGCCAGTGACGGCATGTGTATTTCTGTCACTGCATTTAAATGTCATGGTGTACCTTGTCTGGCATAGATTAAGCTAATTCCAGTTGAAATAATGATAATGTTGCCATTTTGTTAGGAGTAAAAAGAGGGTACGAGAACAAGAACACAAGTTCTGTTGGCAGCGAAGAAAGAAAAGATCCCATTAGCCATAACTTACAAGGTCAGAAGCAGTGAGATACATGTGGGGATTTTATGTACCCAGTTTCTAGCAGAGCTGTAGAAGTGTGTATAATGCAATGCCATTTTCAGCTGACTATATTTATTGTGCTTTCAAATCTATCATTTACCCATGAGCATCAGTAGGAGGAAGGTTGTTTTCATCAGTAAATTTCAAATGCACTTTTTTATTTCTTTATGCCAAAGGCTGGCAACCTTTCAAGCACACTGTAATACTTTATAGTGCCCAGACATGCCAGCAAGTAATAATAAACAAATATGTATTAATAATAATTATAATTATAAAGATGAAAAACAAACATAAGATCAAATCACTGGCCCAACAATATCTATCAGCCTGATATCCTTATTTTCACTAAGCTCATATCCTAACCCTGCAGCCTGTCAGTCTCATGTCCACAACAGATTAGACCCTAGACCTACAAACCCCTCTGTCAGTCCCATGCTCAAAACAAACCTCAGATCAGACGCTAGCTCTGCAGCCCCTCTATCAGCCCCAAATCCACAACAGACCTTAGATCAGACCCTGGCTTTGCAACCCCTGCCAGGTCCATGTCCACAACAGACCTCAGATCAGACCCAAGCCCTGCAACCCCTCTATCAGTCTCATGCTCAAAACAGACCTCAGATCAGACCCTAGCTCTGCAGCCCCACAGTCAGACCCATATCCACAACAGACCTCAGATCAGACCCAAGCCCTGCAACCCCTCTATGAGTCCTATGCTCACAACAGACCTCAGATCAGACCCTAGACCTGCAACCCCACAGTCAGCCCCATATCCACAACAGACCTCAGATCAGACCCTAGACCTGCAACCCCTCTATCAGTCCCATGCTCAAAACAGACCTCAGATCAGACCCTAGCTCTGCAGCCCCACAGTCAGCCCCATATCCACAACAGACCTCAGATCAGACCCTAGACCTGCAACCCCTCTATCAGTCCCATGCTCAAAACAGACCTCAGATCAGACCCTAGCTCTGCAGCCCCACAGTCAGCCCCATATCCACAACAGACCTCAGATCAGACCCTAGACATGCAACCCCTCTATCAGTCCCATGCTCAAAACAGACCTCAGATCAGACCCTAGACCTGCAACCCCACAGTCAGCCCCATATCCACAACAGACCTCAGATCAGACCCTAGACCTGCAACCCCTCTATCAGTCCCATGCTCAAAACAGACCTCAGATCAGACCCTAGCTCTGCAGCCCCACAGTCAGCCCCATATCCACAACAGACCTCAGATCAGACCCTAGACATGCAACCCCTCTATCAGTCCCATGCTCAAAACAGACCTCAGATCAGACCCTAGCTCTGCAGCCCCACAGTCAGCCCCAAATCCACAACAGACCTCAGATCAGACCCTAGACCTGCAACCCCTCTATCAGTCCCATGCTCAAAACAGACCTCAGATTAGACCCTAGCTCTGCAGCCCCATATCCACAACAGACCTCAGATCAGACCCTAGCTCTGCAGCCCCACAGTCGGCCCCATATCCACAACAGACCTCAGATCAGACCCTAGACCTGCAACCCCTCTATCAGTCCCATGCTCAAAACAGACCTCAGATCAGACCCTAGACCTGCAACCCCACAGTCAGCCCCATATCCACAACAGACCTCAGATCAGACCCTAGACCTGCAACCCCTCTATCAGTCCCATGCTCAAAACAGACCTCAGATCAGACCCTAGCTCTGCAGCCCCATAGTCAGCCCCATATCCACAACAGACCTCAGATCAGACCCTAGCCCTGCAAACCATCTGTCAGTCCCATGCCCACAGCTGACCTTAGATCAGACCCTAGACCTGCAACCCCTCTATCAGTCCCATGCTCAAAACAGACCTCAGATCAGACCCTAGACCTGCAACCCCACAGTCAGCCCCATATCCACAACAGACCTCAGATCAGACCCTAGACCTGCAACCCCTCTATCAGTCCCATGCTCAAAACAGACCTCAGATCAGACCCTAGCTCTGCAGCCCCACAGTCAGCCCCATATCCACAACAGACCTCAGATCAGACCCTAGCTCTGCAGCCCCACAGTCGGCCCCATATCCACAACAGACCTCAGATCAGACCCTAGACCTGCAACCCCTCTATCAGTCCCATGCTCAAAACAGACCTCAGATCAGACCCTAGACCTGCAACCCCACAGTCAGCCCCATATCCACAACAGACCTCAGATCAGACCCTAGACCTGCAACCCCTCTATCAGTCCCATGCTCAAAACAGACCTCAAATCAGACCCTAGCTCTGCAGCCCCATAGTCAGCCCCATATCCACAACAGACCTCAGATCAGACCCTAGCCCTGCAAACCATCTGTCAGTCCCATGCCCACAGCTGACCTTAGATCAGACCCTGATCCTGCAGCCCCTCTGTCAGGCTTATATATACATTACCTCTGAGATCCCTTGCCCTGCAGCCCCCTGTCAGTATCATACACACATCAGAGCTTAGAACTCCCTGTGCTGAAGCCCCATTAATTAAAGTGCCATAAAACATGTTGAGATCTGTGCATATCCTAAAAGGGCTAATTAAAGTAAGAATAGTTTGCATTAAAAAAATGTTTAAAAGTTGCTGGCAAGTATTTTAAAATAATCTTCAAAAATAAGCAACATTGTTACATAGCCATGCTGTCTAGATTAGTCTGATCCACCCCCACTTATCAGTGTTTAGCATCAGAAACACAGGCATTGTATTTCAATTGAGTTCACAGCAGCTTATTTGCTTCTAGGCATGCTCCAGCAGATAATTACTGTTTGTCTTGCATTCTAACATATCAATGGTGGATATAAATACAGCCATAAAAGGAATTGTGTGAGGGAGTTTGAGCTGTACAATTCGGTTAATGGCAAAGCACTGCAGTATAAATTTGCAGGTAAAGTAATTAAAGGGACAGTCAAGTCCAAAAAAACTTTCATGTTTTAAATAGGGCATATAATTTTAAACAACTTCCCAATTTACTTTTATCACCAATTTTGCTTTGTTCTCTTGGTATTCTTAGTTGAAAGCTAAAACTAGTAGGTTCATATGCTAATTTCTTAGACCTTGAAGACTGCCTCTAATCTGAAATCATTTTGACCACTAGAGGGCATTAGTTCACATGTTTCATATAGATAACATTGAGCTCATGCACGTAAAGTGACTTAGGAGTGAGCACTGATTGGCTAAACTGCATGTCTGTCAAAAGAACTGAAATAAGGGGGCAGTCAACAGAAGCTTAGATACAAGATAATTACAGAGGTAAAAAGTATATTAATATAACTGTGTTGGTTGTGCAAAACTGGGGAATGAGTAATAAAGGGATTATCTTTCTTTTTAAACAACAAAAATTCTGGTGTTGACTGTCCCTTTAAAGTACAAATTATATTTTGTCTCTATCCCAACGTGTTTTATGTCCCTTTAATATACCCCTAGCTAACTGCCTGCTGCTTTGCCTTCTGCTTGTGGTGTGCAGTGAGAGTGAAGGGTAATATAGTGCTGGGCCTGTCTATCTTACTTTCTGATATAAAAACAAAATGAATTGTGACGCATGCCACAGGTTACTTCAGTGTTAGATTAAAGGGACATAAGGATTTTCACACCTGAAATCTCAGTCTAGCATCTACTTTTTCACCCTGATAAAGATAACATCTTTTCCTTAACGGCCAAACAAAGTTGTGCTCCTGCTCTATAGTAGAATGGCAGCGCATGCGCATGCGCCTCTGCTTCCTCTATTAGCCTGCATGTTTCTTTTGTTACTGGCTCTGTAAAAATAAACAGTTTGTCACAATTCACTGCTTCTGGTTTTCTGTGCTGCCCTCTGTGTCACACATAGATAAAAAAAAAGATCTAATAGGCAGTTGATAAGGGGATAAGCGTGAAAGGGGTCAAAAACAAATAACATGCGTGGCACCCCCAAGTTTCTTAACTCTTGCAGTTAGAACGTTATTATTACATCAACGTTCAAAAAATAGATATCAACGAGATGATGCTGGATATATGGCAGGGCCCCATAGATCAATATCCCAATACTAGATTTATAGTTGGTCCAAGGGGGTTGGACTAGATCACATGGTCAGGTTGGACTTCCCCCTTCTCCAGGAAGTGGGAGGTATACTTAAAGCTTTGGTGTAGGGTGTCTTTGCCTCCTCCTGGTGTACAAGAAATTAATTCCCAACATTTTCGTGGACTCTCACCACCAACATAGAAAGAAATTTATCAGGTAGGAATAAAATATGTTTCTCTTGTTAAGTGTGTTCAGTCCATGGGTCATCCATTACTTATGGGATATATTCTCCTCCCCAACAGGAAGTTGCAAGAGGATCACCCAAGCAGAGCTGCTATATAGCTCCTCCCCTCACATGTCATATCCAGTCATTCTCTTGCAAGTCTCAACATAGAAGGAGGTCCGCGAGAGGAGTGGTGTTTTATACTTAATTTATTTCTTCAATCAAAAGTTTGTTATTTTTAAATGGCACCGGAGTGTGCTGTTTTTCTCTCAGGCAGTATTTAGAAGAAGAATCTGCCTGCGTTTTCAATGATCTTAGCAGACGTAACTAAGATCCACTGGCTGTTCTCGCACATTCTGAGGAGTGGGGTAACTTCAGAAAAGGGAATAGCATGCGGGGTCCCCCGCAAATGAGGTATGTGCAGTAATATTTTCTAGGAATGGAATTGACTAAGAAAACACTGCTGTTACCTATATGATGTAAGTACAGCCTTTAATGCAGTAGTAGCGACTGGTATCAGGCTGATAAATGTATGCGCTGTTGAGTTATTTTCTAGGGACTAGAATTTGACTGAGAAAATACTGTTAAATACTGAAATAAATGTATAAGCCTTAACTGCAGTAGAAGCAACTGGTAGCAGGCTTAGTGATAACTTTGCATAACACTGGAAAGTTGTTTTTAAAACGTTTACTGGCATGTTATTCGTTTTGTGAGGTACTTTGGTGATAAATCTTTTTGGGCATGATTTTTTTCCATATGGCTAACGTATATTTCTGCATAGAAACCGTTGTAACAGGTCTCCCACTGTTGTAATATGAGTGGGAGGGGCCTTTTTTAGCGCCTTGTTGCGCAGTTAAAATTCTTGCACAGTCTTCCTGCTTCTTCCTCCTTGATCCAGGACGTCTCCAGAGGGCGCAGGGGTCTTCAAATTCATTTTTGAGGGAGGTAATCAGTCACAGCAGACCTGTGACAGTGTGTTTGACTGTGATAAAAGCGTTAAATCTTAACTTGATTATCCGTTTTTGGGTATTGAGGGGTTAATCATCCGTTTGCTAGTGGGTGCAATCCTCTGCTAAATTCATACATTTACTGTTAAAATTGTTGGCTATAACTGAATTAGTTCATTGTTATTTCAACTGTGACAGTTTTTTTGTGTTTTTAAAAGCGCTGCAGCGTTTTTTCTATTGCTTGTAAATTTATTGAAAGATTTTTTCCAAGCTTGCTAGCCTTCATTGCTAGTCTGTTTAAACATGTCTGATACAGATGAATCTGCTTGTTCATTATGTTTAAAAGCCAATGTGGAGCCCAATAGAAATATGTGTACCAATTGTATTGATGTTACTTTAAATAAAAGTCAGTCTTTACCGGTAAAGAAATTATCACCAGACAACGAGGGGGAAGTTATGCCGCCTAACTCTCCTCACGTGTCAGTACCTTCGCCTCCCGCTCAGGAGGTGCGTGAGATTGTGGCGCCAAGTACATCAAGGCCCTTACAAATCACTTTGCATGATATGGCTAATGTTATGAAAGAAGTATTATCTAATTTGCCTGAGTTAAGAGGCAAGCGCGATAGCTCTGGGTTTAGAACAGAGCGCGCCGATGACACGAGAGCCATGTCCGATACTGCGTCACAATTTGCAGAACATGAGGACGGAGAGCTTCATTCTGTGGGTGACGGATCTGATCCGGGGAGACCGGATTCAGAAATTTCAAATTTTAAATTTAAGCTTGAGAACCTCCGTGTATTGCTAGGGGAGGTGTTAGCGGATCTGAACGATTGCGACACGGTTGCAATCCCAGAGAAATTATTTAGGCTGGATTAATACTATGCGGTACCGGTGTGTACTGACGTTTTTCCTATACCTAAAAGGCTTACAGAGATTATTAGCAAGGAGTGGGATAGACCCGGTGTGCCCTTTTCCCCTCCTCCGATATTTAGAAAAATGTTCCCAATAGACGCCACCACACGAGACTTATGGCAGACGGTCCCTAAGGTGGAGGGAGCAGTTTCTACTTTAGCCAAGCGTAGCACTATCCCGGTGGAGGATAGTTGTGCTTTTTTTTTAAAAATTAGAAGGTTACTTTAAGAAAATGTTTGTTCAACAAGGTTTTATATTACAGCCCCTTGCATGCATTGCACCCGTCACTGCTGCAGCGGCATTCTGGTTTGAGTCTCTGGAAGAGGCTATTCGCACAGCACCATTGGATGAGATTATGAACAAGCTTAAAGCCCTTAAGCTAGCTAATGCATTTGTTTCGGATGCCATTGTGCATTTAACCAAACTAACGGCTAAGAACTCCGGATTCGCCATCCAGGCGTGCAGAGCGCTATGGCTTAAATCCTGGTCAGCAGATGTAACTTCTAAATCTAAATTGCTTAATATTCCTTTCAAAGGGCAAACCTTATTCGGGCCCGGCTTGAAAGAAATTATTGCTGACATTACTGGAGGTAAGGGTCACACCCTTCCTCAGGACAGGGCCAAATCAAAGGCCAAACAGTCTAATTTTCGTGCCTTTCGTAATTTCAAGGCAGGAGCAGCATCAACTTCCTCCGCTCCAAAACAGGAAGGGACTGCTACTCGTTACAGACAGGGTTGGAAAGGCAACCAGTCCTGGAACAAGGGCAAGCAGGCCAGAAAACCTACTTCTGCCCCTAAGTCAGCATGAAGAAAGGGCCCCCTATACGGAAAAGGATCTAGTGGGGGGCAGACTTTCTCTCTTCGCCCAGGCCTGGGCAAGAGATGTCCAGGATCCCTGGGCGTTGGAGATCATATAGTACCTTTTGGACTTCAAAACTTCTCCTCCACAAGGGAGATTTCATCTGTCAAGGTTATCAACAAACCTAGTAAAGAAAGAGGCATTTCTACGATGTGTACAAGACCTCTTAGTAATGGGAGTGATCCACCCGGTTCCGTGGACGGAACAAGGGCAAGGTTTTTACTCAAATCTGTTTGTGGTTCCCAAAAAAGAGGGAACCTTCAGGCCAATCTTGGACCTGAAGATCTTAAACAAATTCCTAAGAGTTCCATCGTTCAAAATGGAAACTATTCGAACCATCCTACCCATGATCCAAGAGGGTCAGTATATGACCACAGTGGACTTGAAGGATGCCTACCTTCACATACCGATTCACAAGGATCATTATCGGTACCTAAGGTTTGCCTTTCTAGACAGGCATTACCAGTTTGTAGCTCTTCCCTTCGGGTTGGCTACGGCCCGAGAATTTTTACAAAGGTTCTGGGCTCGCTTCTGGCGGTACTAAGACCGCGAGGCATAGCGGTGGCTCCGTACCTAGACGACATCCTGATACAAGCGTCAACTTTTCAAAATGCAAAGTCTCATACAGAGATAGTTCTAGCATTTCTGAGGTCGCATGGGTGGAAAGTGAACATGGAAAAGAGTTCTCTGTTCCCACTCACAAGGGTTCCCTTTCTAGGGACTCTTATAGATTCTGTAGGAATGAAGATTTACCTGACGGAGTCCAGGTTATCAAAAATCCTAAATGCTTGCCGTGTCCTTCATTCCATTCCAAGCCCATCAGTAGCTCAGTGCATGGAAGTAATCGGCTTAATGGTCGCGGCAATGGACATAGTGCCATTTGCGCGCCTACATCTCAGACCGCTGCAACTATGCATGCTAAGTCAGTGGAATGGGGATTACTCAGATCTGTCCCCTTTACTAAATCTGGACCAGGAGGCCAGAGATTCTCTTCTCTGGTGGTTGTCGCGGGTTCATCTGTCCAAAGGAATGACTTTTCGCAGACCAGATTGGACGATTGTAACAACAGATGCCAGCCTACTAGGCTGGGGTGCAGTCTGGAACTCCCTGAAGGCTCAGGGATCGTGGACTCAGGAGGAGAAACTCCTCCCAATAAACATTCTGGAATTAAGAGCAATATTCAATGCTCTTCTAGCTTGGCCTCAGTTAGCAACACTGAGGTTCATCAGATTTCAGTCGGACAACATCACGACTGTGGCTTACATCAATCATCAAGGGGGAACCAGGAGTTCCCTAGCGATGTTGGAAGTCTCGAAGATAATTCGCTGGGCAGAGTCGCACTCTTGTCACCTGTCAGCGATCTACATCCCAGGCGTGGAGAACTGGGAGGCGGACTTTCTAAGTCGCCAGACCTTTCATCCGGGGGAGTGGGAACTTCACCCGGAGGTGTTTGCTCAACTGATTCTTCGTTGGGGCGAACCGGAGCTGGATCTCATGGCATCTCGCCAGAACGCCAAGCTTCCTTGTTACGGATCCAGGTCCAGGGACCCGGGAGCGGTGCTGGTAATTGCACTAGCGGCCCCTTGGGTTTTCAACATGGCTTATGTGTTTCCACCATTTCCGTTGCTACCTCGACTGATTGCCAGGATCAAACAGGAGAGAACATCGGTGATTCTGATAGCGCCTGCGTGGCCACGCAGGACCTGGTATGCAGACCTAGTGGACATGTCGTCCTGTCCACCATGGTCTCTGCCTCTGAGGCAGGACCTTCTAATTCAGGGTCCTTTCAACCATCCAAGCCTAATTTCTCTGAGGCTGACTGCATGGAGATTGAACGCTTGATTCTATCAAAGCGTGGTTTTTCGGAGTCGGTTATTGATACGTTAATACAGGCTCGGATATGGCGTAAATATTTATATTGGTGTGAATCCAAGAGTTACTCATGGAGTAAGGTTAGGATTCCTAGGATATTGGCTTTTCTACAAGAAGGTTTAGAAAAGGGTTTATCCGCTAGTTCGTTAAAGGGACAGATTTCTGCTCTGTCTATTCTTTTACACAAACGTCTGGCAGAGAATCCAGACGTCCAGGCTTTTTGTCAGGCTTTGGCTAGGATTAAGCCTGTGTTTAAAACTGTTGCTCCTCCGTGGAGCTTAAACTTGGTTCTTAAAGTTCTTCAGGGTGTTCCGTTTGAACCCCTTCATTCCATTGATATTAAGCTTTTATCTTGGAAAGTTCTGTTTTTGATGGCTATTTCCTCGGCTCGAAGAGTCTCTTAGTTATCTGCCTTACATTGCGATTCTCCTTATCTGATTTTTCATTCAGACAAGGTAGTTCTGCGTACTAAACCTGGGTTTTTACCTAAGGTTGTTTCTAACAGGAATATCAATCAAGAGATTGTTGTTCCTTCATTGTGTCCTAATCCTTCTTCAAAGAAGGAAAGTCTTTTGCATAATCTGGACGTAGTCCGTGCCCTGAAGTTCTACTTACAGGCAACTTCTTCTCTGTTTGTCGTTTATTCTGGTCAGAGGAGAGGTCAAAAGGCTTCGGCCACCTCTCTCTCTTTTTGGCTTCGTAGCATAATACGTTTAGCCTATGAGACTGCTGGACAGCAGCCTCCTGAAAGAATTACAGCTCATTCCACTAGAGCTGTGGCTTCCACCTGGGCCTTTAAGAATGAGGCCTCTGTTGAACAGATTTGCAAGGCTGCAACTTGGTCTTCACTTCATACCTTTTCAAAATTTTACAAATTTGACACTTTTGCTTCTTCGGAGGCTGGTTTTGGGAGAAAGGTTCTACAGGCAGTGGTTCCTTCTGTTTAATGTTCCTGCCTTGTCCCTTCCATCATCCGTGTACTTTAGCTTTGGTATTGGTATCCCATAAGTAATGGATGACCCGTGGACTGAACACACTTAACAAGAGAAAACATAATTTATGCTTACCTGATAAATTTATTTCTCTTGTAGTGTGTTCAGTCCACGGCCCGCCCTGTCTTTTTTGAGGCAGTTCTAAATTTTAATTAAAACTCCAGTCACTACTGCACCCTATAGTTTTTCCTTTCTCGTCTTGTTTCGGTCGAATGACTGGATATGACATGTGAGGGGAGGAGCTATATAGCAGCTCTGCTTGGGTGATCCTCTTGCAACTTCCTGTTGGGGAGGAGAATATATCCCATAAGTAATGGATAACCCGTGGACTGAACACACTACAAGAGAAATAAATTTATCAGGTAAGCATAAATTATGTTTTTCCCACTGAAAGACTAAAGTCAGATCTCTGGGTGCGGAATCCCAACCTAATATTTGTTCCCTACTTATTGTTCTTATTTGAGTGTTCTAACAGGAACTGGGCCTTATGTGTGTTCGCTTATATCTCAGTGTATTACTTATTGCTATTGTACACTTTTATTGTTTCTTTAATAAAGCTTTTTTTTTTTAAAAAAAAATAGATTAAAATTTCAGAACCCAGACTGGAACAGACCATTATGGTTTACAACACTTTTTTAATGCAATTTAAAAAAAGTCCGAAGTGTCCCTTTAAATACGGCATATTAGCCTTAATCTTCTCATTATCTATTATTAGCATCTATAAATGACTGATGGTGCAGTCGGACAGTAATGCTGTTTGTTTGTTTTTCATGCTTTGTTTTGGGAGTGCCACTTACATCTAGCAAACTAAGTTTTAATTGCTGTGCATCTTACAGGCTTTGCTTTGATGTGACATGAAAGGCGAGCAGTGATCTGAAGCAGGTTCCTAATCGTCTTACAACATACTACTTCTAATTACTTTTAGAATTTCATTGAAGAATCACCTTTATGTAATTGCAATTTGATTTAGCATATATTAGTGAAACGTATCTTACAAATGAACCTTCAATTAGTTTTGATGGGGTTTTTTTTAAAAAGAAACTTATCTTAGTTCAGGGGTTTTTAGTCTTTTCTTATATTGGATTTTTTTTTCTACCAACAAGAAATAAGTTTATTTAAACCAAAAATATATACTTTTATATCAGGGACGAGGGATACCACAAAGAAATAACACACACATATAATAATTTCTTTCATGTAATTAACAAGAGTCCATGAGCTAGTGACGTATGGGATATACATTCCTACCAGGAGGGGCAAAGTTTCCCAAACCTCAAAATGCCTATAAATACACCCCTCACCACACCCACAAATCAGTTTTACAAACTTTGCCTCCAAGGGAGGTGGTGAAGTAAGTTTGTGCTAGATTCTACGTTGATATGCGCTCCGCAGCAAGTTGGAGCCCGGTTTTCCTCTCAGCGTGCAGTGAATGTCAGAGGGATGTGAAGAGAGTATTGCCTATTGAATGCAGTGATCTCCTTCTACGGGGTCTATTTCATAAGGTTCTCTGTTATCGGTCGTAGAGATTCATCTCTTACCTCCCTTTTCAGATCGACGATATACTCTTATATTTACCATTTCCTCTACTGATTCTCGTTTCAGTACTGGTTTGGCTTTCTACAAACATGTAGATGAGTGTCCTGGGGTAAGTAAGTCTTATTTTCTGTGACACTCTAAGCTATGGTTGGGCACTTTATTTATAAAGTTCTAAATATATGTATTCAAACATTTATTTGCCTTGACTCAGAATGTTCAACTTTCCTTATTTCCAGACAGTCAGTTTCATATTTGGGATTATGCATTGAATTATCATATTTTTTCTTACCTCAAAAATTTGACTTTTTTCCCTGTGGGCTGTTAGGCTCGCGGGGGCTGAAAATGCTTCATTTTATTGCGTCATTCTTGGCGCGGACTTTTTTGGCGCAAAAATTCTTTTCCGTTTCCGGCGTCATACGTGTCGCCGGAAGTTGCGTCATTTTTTGACGTTATTTTGCGCCAAAAATGTCGGCGTTCCGGATGTGGCGTCATTTTTGGCGCCAAAAGCATTTAGGCGCCAAATAATGTGGGCGTCTTATTTGGCGCTAAAAAATATGGGCGTCGCTTTTGTCTCCACATTATTTCAGTCTCATTTTTCATTTGCTTCTGGTTGCTAGAAGCTTGATGTTTGGCATTTTTTCCCATTCCTGAAACTGTCTTATAAGGAATTTGATCTATTTTGCTTTATATGTTGTTTTTTCTCTTACATATTGCAAGATGTCTCACGTTGCATCTGAGCCAGAAGATACTACAGGAAAACCACTGCCTGCTGGATCTACCAAAGCTAAGTGTATCTGCTGTAAACTTTTGGTAGCTATTCCTCCAGCTGTTGTTTGTAATAATTGTCATGACAAACTTGTTAAAGCAGATAATATTTCCTTTAGTGATGTACCATTGCCTGTTGCAGTTCCCTCAACATCTAAGGTGCAGAATGTTCCTGATAACATAAGAGATTTTGTTTCTGAATCCATAAAGAAGGCTTTGTCTGTTATTTCTCCTTCTAGTAAACGTAAAAAGTCTTTTAAATCTTCTCTCTCTACAGATGAATTTTTAAATGAACACCATCATTCTGATTCTTTGGACTCTTCTGGTTCAGAGGATTCTATCTCAGAGATTGATGCTGATAAATCTTCATATTTATTTAAGATGGAATTTATTCGCTCTTTACTTAAAGAAGTACTAATTGCTTTAGAAATAGAGGATTCTAGTCCTCTTGATACTAATTCTATACGTTTGGATAAGGTTTTTAAAGCTCCTGCGGTTATTCCAGAAGTCTTTCCTGTTCCTAATGCTATTTCTGCAGTAATTTCCAAGGAATGGGATAAATTGGGTAATTCATTTACTCCTTCTAAACGTTTTAAGCAATTATATCCTGTTCCGCCTGACAGGTTAGAATTTTGGGACAAAATCCCTAAAGTTGATGGGGCTATTTCTACCCTTGCTAAACGTACTACCATTCCTACGTCAGATGGTACCTCGTTTAAGGATCCTTTAGATAGAAAAATTGAATCTTTTCTAAGAAAAGCTTATCTATGTTCAGGTAATCTTCTTAGACCTGCTATATCATTGGCTGATGTTGCTGCAGCTTCAACTTTTTGGTTGGAAACTCTAGCGCAACAAGTAACAAATCGTGATTCTCATGATATTATTATTCTTCTCCAGCATGCTAATAATTTCATCTGTGATGCCATTTTTGATATTATTAGAGTTGATGTTAGGTTTATGTCTCTGGCTATCTTAGCCAGAAGAGCTTTATGGCTTAAGACCTGGAATGCTGATATGGCTTCTAAATCAACTCTACTTTCCATTTCTTTCCAGGGAAACAAATTATTTGGTTCTCAGTTGGATTCTATTATTTCAACTGTTACTGGTGGGAAAGGAACTTTTTTACCACAGGATAAAAAGTCTAAAGGTAAAAACAGGGCTAACAATCGTTTTCGTTCCTTTCGTTTCAACAAAGAACAAAAGCCTGATCCTTCGTCCTCAGGAGCAGTTTCAGTTTGGAAACCATCTCCAGTCTGGAATAAATCCAAGCCTGCTAGAAAGGCAAAGCCTGCTTCTAAGTTCACATGAAGGTACGGCCCTCATTCCAGTTCAGCTGGTAGGGGGCAGGTTACGTTTTTTCAAAGAAATTTGGATCAATTCTGTTCACAATCTTTGGATTCAGAACATTGTTTCAGAAGGGTACAGAATTGGTTTCAAGATGAGACCTCCTGCAAAGAGATTTTTTCTTTCCCATGTCCCAGTAAATCCAGTGAAAGCTCAAGCATTTCTGAATTGTGTTTCAGATCTAGAGTTGGCTGGAGTAATTATGCCAGTTCCAGTTCCGGAACAGGGGATGGGGTTTTATTCAAATCTCTTCATTGTACCAAAGAAGGAGAATTCCTTCAGACCAGTTCTGGATCTAAAATTATTGAATCGTTTTGTAAGGATACCAACGTTCAAGATGGTAACTGTAAGGACTATATTGCCTTTTGTTCAGCAAGGGAATTATATGTCCACAATAGATTTACAGGATGCATATCTGCATATTCCGATTCATCCAGATCATTATCAGTTCCTGAGATTCTCTTTTCTAGACAAGCATTACCAATTTGTGGCTCTACCGTTTGGCCTTGCTACAGCTCCAAGAATTTTCACAAAGATTCTCGGTGCCCTTCTGTCTGTAATCAGAGAACAGGGTATTGTGGTATTTCCTTATTTGGACGATATCTTGGTACTTGCTCAGTCTTTACATTTAGCAGAGTCTCATACGAATCGACTTGTGTTGTTTCTTCAAGATCATGGTTGGAGGATCAATTTACCAAAAAGTTCTTTGATTCCTCAAACAAGGGTAACCTTTCTGGGTTTCCAGATAGATTCAGTGTCCATGACTCTGTCTTTAACAGACAAGAGACGTCTAAAATTGATTACAGCTTGTCGAAACCTTCAGTCTCAATCATTCCCTTCGGTAGCCTTATGCATGGAAATTCTAGGTCTTATGACTGCTGCATCGGACGCGATCCCCTTTGCTCGTTTTCACATGCGACCTCTTCAGCTCTGTATACTGAACCAATGGTGCAGGGATTACACGAAGATATATCAATTAATATCTTTAAAACCGATTGTTCGACACTCTCTAACGTGGTGGACAGATCACCTTCGTTTAATTCAGGGGGCTTCTTTTGTTCTTCCGACCTGGACTGTAATTTCAACAGATGCAAGTCTCACAGGTTGGGGAGCTGTGTGGGGATCTCTGACGGCACAAGGAGTTTGGGAATCTCAGGAGGTGAGATTACCGATCAATATCTTGGAACTCCGTGCAGTTTTCAGAGCTCTTCAGTTTTGGCCTCTTCTGAAGAGAGAATCGTTCATTTGTTTTCAGACAGACAATGTCACAACTGTGGCATACATCAATCATCAAGGAGGGACTCACAGTCCTCTGGCTATGAAAGAAGTATCTCGAATTTTGGTTTGGGCGGAATCCAGCTCCTGTCTAATCTCTGCGGTTCATATCCCAGGTGTAGACAATTGGGAAGCGGATTATCTCAGTCGCCAAACGTTGCATCCGGGCGAATGGTCTCTTCACCCAGAGGTATTTCTTCAGATTGTTCAAATGTGGGGGCTCCCAGAGATAGATCTGATGGCCTCTCATCTAAACAAGAAACTTCCCAGGTATCTGTCCAGATCCCGGGATCCTCAGGCGGAGGCAGTGGATGCATTATCACTTCCTTGGAAGTATCATCCTGCCTATATCTTTCCGCCTCTAGTTCTTCTTCCAAGAGTAATCTCCAAGATTCTGAGGGAATGCTCGTTTGTTCTGCTAATAGCTCCGGCATGGCCTCACAGGTTTTGGTATGCGGATCTTGTCCGGATGGCATCTTGCCAACCATGGACTCTTCCGTTAAGACCAGACCTTCTGTCACAAGGTCTTTTTTTCCATCCGGATCTGAAATCCTTAAATTTAAAGGTATGGAGATTGAACGCTTGATTCTTGGTCAAAGAGGTTTCTCTGACTCCGTGATTAATACTATGTTACAGGCTCGTAAATCTGTATCTCGAGAGATATATTATAGAGTCTGGAAGACTTATATTTCTTGGTGTCTTTCTCATCATTTTTCTTGGCATTCTTTTAGAATACCGAGAATTTTACAGTTTCTTCAGGATGGTTTAGATAAGGGTTTGTCCGCAAGTTCTTTGAAAGGACAAATCTCCGCTCTTTCTGTTCTTTTTCACAGAAAGATTGCTATTCTTCCTGATATTCATTGTTTTGTACAAGCTTTGGTTCGTATAAAACCTGTCATTAAGTCAATTTCTCCTCCTTGGAGTTTGAATTTGGTTCTGGGAGCTCTTCAAGCTCCTCCGTTTGAACCTATGCATTCATTGGACATTAAATTACTTTCTTGGAAAGTTTTGTTCCTTTTGGCCATCTCTTCTGCTAGAAGAGTTTCTGAATTATCTGCTCTTTCTTGTGAGTCTCCTTTTCTGATTTTTCATCAGGATAAGGCGGTGTTGCGAACTTCTTTTGAATTTTTACCTAAAGTTGTGAATTCCAACAACATTAGTAGAGAAATTGTGGTTCCTTCATTATGTCCTAATCCTAAGAATTCTAAGGAGAAATCGTTGCATTCTTTGGATGTTGTTAGAGCTTTGAAATATTATGTTGAAGCTACGAAATCTTTCCGTAAGACTTCTAGTCTATTTGTTATCTTTTCCGGTTCTAGGAAAGGCCAGAAAGCTTCTGCCATTTCTTTGGCATCTTGGTTGAAATCTTTAATTCATCTTGCCTATGTTGAGTCGGGTAAAATTCCGCCTCAGAGAATTACAGCTCATTCTACTAGGTCAGTATCTACTTCCTGGGCGTTTAGGAATGAAGCTTCGGTTGACCAGATCTGCAAAGCAGCAACTTGGTCCTCTTTGCATACTTTTACTAAATTCTACCATTTTGATGTATTTTCTTCTTCTGAAGCAGTTTTTGGTAGAAAAGTTCTTCAGGCAGCGGTTTCAGTTTGAATCTTCTGCTTATGTTTTTTGTTAAACTTTATTTTGGGTGTGGATTATTTTCAGCAGGAATTGGCTGTCTTTATTTTATCCCTCCCTCTCTAGTGACTCTTGTGTGGAAAGATCCACATCTTGGGTAGTCATTATCCCATACGTCACTAGCTCATGGACTCTTGTTAATTACATGAAAGAAAACATAATTTATGTAAGAACTTACCTGATAAATTCATTTCTTTCATATTAACAAGAGTCCATGAGGCCCACCCTTTTTTGTGGTGGTTATGATTTTTTTGTATAAAGCACAATTATTCCAATTCCTTATTTTATATGCTTCGCACTTTTTTTCTTATCACCCCACTTCTTGGCTATTCGTTAAACTGATTTGTGGGTGTGGTGAGGGGTGTATTTATAGGCATTTTGAGGTTTGGGAAACTTTGCCCCTCCTGGTAGGAATGTATATCCCATACGTCACTAGCTCATGGACTCTTGTTAATATGAAAGAAATGAATTTATCAGGTAAGTTCTTACATAAATTATGTTATTCAACATCTCTTATGTCTTAAAGTCTTTTGAGTGTTATAATTTGCCATTTTATACCAAATCCAAATGTCATAGCACTGCATAATATATTCTTGTTTAATATATAAAGAGAATCATTAATAATAACAATACATAATATATAAATACTAGAAACGTTGTGCTATCAACAGCAGGGATTCCAATTCAAGGTAATTTCAGTCCATTTGAAAACCTGGTTTAAACATAAAAAAAAACAAAAAACTTTATACTGCTCTTACTCATCTTAAAACCACTCACCAACATGATCTATATATATATATATATATATATATTCCACCTGCATTCAACTCTCTGTTCTCCATGGGGGAAATGTCATTTAAAGGGACAGTGTACATATAACTGCATGTAACAGACTCTACTATAAAGAAGAATATGCTCAGATACTGATCTAAAAATCCAGTATAAAACCTTTTAAATTGTAAAGTTTAGCACTATTGATGAGGTTAGGCTGAGACACCCACTGAAATGGGCTGGGAAGAAAATGGAAAGCACTCTCCCCTCCTTCCCTTCCCTGCATATGAAAAGACAAATAACATAAACAGGTGCCAGAAGGAGTCTGTAAACACATGTATACATCTGACACTGTGGGGCTTGGTTAGCACAATGTTATGAAAAAAGAATCTAAACTTTACATTGTTACAAAAACACTCCCAGGTGGGCTATCTAAATAGATCATCTGCAAAACATTTATGCAAAGAAACATCTAGTGTACAATGTCCCTTTAAGGACTGGGCAGGGAAATGTGGAAATTTGTCACATGGTGGTAGCTGAAGGCATTTGAATTAGATATTTCTTGAAAACTTTATATAAATGGAAAGCGCTAGAGTGAGCTAGGATAATAAAGCTATACATCTTCTGTTTATTGTAAATAAAAATACATCTGTGTAAGTAATTTATGGAGATATAATGCAAACATGGACATGGCCAGACTAATAAATTGTCATAACACAAACTAATGTTTTTATCTTTATCATATGATTTACAAGGTAGTACCCAAATGAATATTCTCACTGACACAACTGTATTAGACAGAAGTAATCAGTTCTCAGCTTGTTTGTTTGCACGTCCCAAACACTTGACTGCAGATTAACCCTGCAGAATTTAAAAGAAAGCCGCCTGGAGGAACATGTGTTTGGTGAGGATTAGTCATGTAGCGTTCCTTGTGTTTTCTGAAGTGTCTGTGCTTATGGTCCCTGCTCTGTACGCTGGATTCTCATTTGTGAGAGAACCCGCGGTTGCATCCTAGACAGGAAGTGTTCAAATCTGTTCCTCGGGGAATGCAAACACAAAAGAACTTCAGGATGTATCGGTTTCAGGTTATTTCTTTTATCTCCGTGATTATGATATGGTTACATGTTTGTATCCCAAATGTAAAGTGTGTTTTTATGGCTCTGTCCAAGAGTCCTCAAAGGGACACGAAACCCAAAATTGTTCTTTCTCTTGTAAGGTGTATCCAGTCCACGGATCATCCATTACTTGTGGGATATTCTCATTCCCAACAGGAAGTTGCAAGAGGACACCCACAGCAGAGCTGTAATATAGCTCCTCCCCTAACTGTCATACCCAGTCATTCTCTTGCAACTCTCAACAAGCAAGGACGTTGTAGGAGAGAGTGGTTAAATATAGCTAGTTTATTTTCTTCAATCAAAAGTTTGTTATTTTTAAATAGTACCGGAGTTGTGCTATTTTATCTCAGGCAGTAAATAGAAGAAGAATCTGCCTGAGGTTTCTATGATCTTAGCAGGTTGTAACTAAGATCCATTGCTATTCTCACATATGTCTGAGGGGATTACACAGATGAGGTAACTTCAGCGAGAGAATGGCGTGCAGTTTATTCTGCTATCAGGTATGTGCAGTTATAAGAGATGGAAAACACTAGAAAATGCTGCTGATACCGGATTAATGTAAGTTAAGCCTGAATACAGTGATTTACTAACGACTGGTATCATGCTTACTCCCAGGGGTAATACCCTTATGATATTTACAATATAAAACGTTTGCTGGCATGTTTAATCGTTTTTATATATGCTTTGGTGATAAAACTTTATTGGGGCCTAGTTTTTTTCCACATGGCTGGCTTAAATTTTGACTAGAAACAATTTCCACTGTTGTAGTATAAAAGTTACAGTTGGTGCAGTTAAAATTACAAACTGTGACATCCAGCTTCCCTCAAAGGCCCTCTGAATGCTATAGGACATCTCTAAAGGGCCCAAAGGCTTTCCAAAGTCGTTTATCGGGGAAGGTAGGGCCACAGCTTGCTGTGGCAGTTGGTTGTGACTGTTAAAAAACGTCTATTTCGTTTTTTTGATCCGTTTTTTTAACTAAGGGGTTAATCATCCATTTGCAAGTGGGTGCAATGCTCTGTTAGCCTATTATACACACTGTAAAAATTTCGTTTGATTTACTGCATTTTTTCACTGTTTTTCAAATTCTGACAAAATTTGTTTTGTCTTAAAGGCACAGTACCGTTTTTTATATTTGCTTGTTAACTTGATTTAAAGTGTTTTCCAAGCTTGCTAGTCTCATTGCTATTCTGTATAAACATGTCTGACATAGAAGAAACTCCTTGTTTATTATGTTTAAAAGCCATGGTGGAACCCCCTCTTAGAATGTGTACCAAATGTACTGATTTCATTTTATGCCGACTAACTTTCCCCACGTGTCAGACCCTTTGACTCCCGTTTAAGGGACTCACACTCAAATGGCGCCAAGTACATCTAGGGCGCCCATAGCGTTTACTTTACAAGACATGGCGGCAGTCATGGATAATACACTGTCAGCGGTATTAGCCAGACTACCTGAACTTAGAGGTAAGCGAGATAGCTCTGGGGTGAGACAAAATGCAGAGCATAATGACGCTTTAAGAACCATGTCTGATACTGCCTCACAATATGCAGAAGCTGAGGAAAGAGAACTTCAGTCAGTGGGTGATGTTAATGACTCAGGAAAGATACCTGATTCTAATATTTCTACATTTAAATTTAAGCTTGAACACCTCCGCGTGTTGCCTAGGGAGGTTTTAGCTGCTCTGAATGACTGTGATACCATTGCAGTGCCAGAGAAATTGTGTAGACTGGATAAATACTTTGCAGTGCCGGTGTGTACTGATGTTTTTCCAAATACCTAAAAGGTTTACAGAAATTATTAATAAGGAATGGGATAGACCAGGTGTGTCGTTCTCTTCCCCTCCTATTTTTAGAATTTTTTTTCCAATAGACGCCACCACATGGGACTTATGGCAGACAGTCCCTAAGGTGGAGGGAGCAGTTTCTACTCTAGTAAAGCGTACTACTATCCCTGTCGAGGACAGTTGTGCTAAAAAATTAGAGGTTACCTTAAGAAAATATTTATTCAACAAGGTTTTATCCTACAGCGCCTTGCATGCATTGCCCCTGTCACTGCTGCTGCGGCGTACTGGTTTGAGTCTCTGGAAGAGGCTTTACAGGTAGCGACTCCATTGGATGACATACTTGGCAAACTTAGAGCACTTAAGCTAGCCAATTCTTTTATTCTGATGCCATTGTTCATTTGACTAAACTAACGGCTAAGAATTCTGGTTTTGCTATACAGGCGCGCAGAGCGCTATGGCTTAGATCATGGTCAGCTGACGTGACTTCAAAATCTAAGCTACTTAACATTCCCTTCAATTGGCAGACCCTATTCGGGCCTGGTTGAAGGAGATTATTGCTGATATCACTGGAGGAAAAGGTCATGCCCTTCCTCAGGACAGGTCCAAATCTAGGGCCAAACAGTCTAATTTTCGTGCCTTTCAAAACTTCAAGGCAGGTGAGGCATCAACTTCCTCTAATAATAAACAAGAGGGAACTTTTGCTCAATCCAAGACGGTCTGGAGACCAAACCTGACATGGAAAAAAGGTAAGCAGGTAAAAAAGCCTGCTGCTGCCTCTAAGACAGCATGAAGGAACGGCCCCCTATCCGGGAACGGATCTAGTAGGGGGCAGACTTTCACTCTTTGCCCAGGCGTGAGCAAGAGATGTTCAGGATCCCTGGGCGTTGGAAATTATATCCCAGGGATATCTTCTGGACTTCAAAGCTTCCCCCCCAAAAGAGAGATTTCACCTTTCACAATTATCTGCACACCAGATAAAGAGAGAGGCATTCTTACACTGTGTACGAGTCCTCCTAGTTATGGGAGTGATCCATCCAGTTCCAAAGGAGGAACAGGGACAGGGTTTTTACTCAAATCTGTTTGTGGTTCCCAAAAAAGAGGGAACCTTCAGACCAATTTTGGATCTAAAGATCTTAAACAAATTCCTCAGAGTTCCGTCGTTCAAGATGGAAACTATTCATACCATCCTACCACTGATCCAGGAGGGTCAATATATGACTACAGTGGATCTAAAGGATGCTTATCTTCACATTCCGATACACAAAGATCATCATCGGTTTCTCAGGTTTGCCTTTTAAGACAGGCATTACCAGTTGTAGCTCTTCCCTTGGGATTAGCTACAGCCCCAAGAATCTTTACAAAGGTTCTAGGGTAACTTATGGCGGTCGTAAGGCCGCGGGGCATAGCAGTAGCCCCTTATTTAGACAACATCCTAATACAGGCGTCAAACTTCCAAATTGCCAAGTCTCATACGGACATAGTACTGGCATTTCTGTGGTCGCATGGGTGGAAAGTGAACGAGGAAGAGAGTTCTCTATCCCCACTCACAAGAGTTTCCTTTCTAGGGACTCTGATAGATTCTGTAGAAATGAAAATTCACCTGACGGAGTCCATGTTATCAAAGCTTCTAAATTCCTGTCGGGTTCTTCATTCCATTCCGCGCCCTTCGGTGGTTCAGTGTATGGAAGTAATCGGCTTAATGGTAGCAGCAATGGACATAGTGCCGTTTGCACGCTTACATCTCAGACCGCTGCAACTATGCATGCTCAGTCAGTGGAGCGGGGATTACACAGATTTGTCCCCTCAAATGAATCTGGACCAAGAGACCAGGGATTCTCTTCTCTGGTGGCTATCTCGGGTCCATCTGTC